>NW_027070377.1:167034-193004 GCF_002906115.3 Quercus suber
CTCGATCGATCGAAAATCGCACAGGTTGAATTTTCTGCAGAATTTCCAACTCAGCCCTACTTCATTAAACGTTTAGGGTTTTATGTTTTTACCCTAGGTATATAAACAAAACCCTAGCCACGTTTTTGAAGGTTATCCATATTGTATTGTTGCTCATACATTGCTGTTTTGTGTGAATCTCGTGTGAGATCTTTGAGGAGCTTTCCTTTACACAAAACTTAGGGTTTTCATGGTGGAGATGATTTCAACATCTTGAAGATCAATACTGTTGCAACCATTGGAACTTAAAAGAAAAGCAAGCGGGGAGCTTGTAGCTGATTGAAGAATTCAAGAAAGAAGTAGTCCGTGGATTCGGAGCCTGCGCGTGGTCGTGTCAGGAAGTTCTACTGGTGGGTAGCATTAGGAAGTCGAGCAGGGAGCTTGTAGTCCTTTTGTACGAACTTCAATTCTTTCATAGTGAATTCAGGTTAGCCTTGAGGATTGGTGGGTCAAATCCTCCCCAGGTTTTTACCGTGTGGTTTCCTGGGTGATCATATCTTGTGTTATTTATTTTCCGCTGCATTATTATTCTTGATATGATTGTTTGATTGTTTTAACCTAGAATTGCTTAATTTGACTAAGTAACAACTTGGCTAATTAATCTAGGCTACGCAATCTGTGTGTTTAAGGGGTCTAAAACCGTTCAAGTGGTATCAGAGCTTGGTAGCTCTTTTTGTTTGAGATTTTTAATTTCTGAGCTGATCCTTGACCCCTGTTGTCATGGAGCATGGACACTCTCTGTTTGTTCCTCCTATTTTGATGGGAACAACTATGCCTATTGGAAAGTAAGGATGAAAGCATTCCTGAAATCCATTGATGAAAGGGTTTGGAATTCCGTTGAATACGGATGGGAGAAGCCCGCTACTCCTGTGAGTGAGTGGCAATCTTCTGAAAAAGAATCAGCAAGCTTCAATAGCAAAGCTATGAATGCTATCTTTAATGCTGTTTCTATGGAGAAATTTAAGAGAATCTCTAATGTTGAGGTTGCTCATACTGCTTGGAAAATTCTCCAAACTGTGCATGAAGGCACAAAGGCAGTTAAGATAAACAAACTGCAGCAATTAACTTCTAGGTTTGAAAACATTAGGATGTCTGATGATGAATCCTTTGATGAATTTTATGCCAAACTGAATGATATTGTTAATTCTGCTTTTAATTTGGGTGAAATCTATGATCAACCTAAGATTGTTAGGAAGATTCTTAGATCTTTAACTGAAGACTTTAGACCCAAAGTGACTGCCATAACTGAAAGCAAGGATGTGGACTCCATCCCTGTTGATGAGCTTGTAGGATCTCTTCAATCCTATGAGTCTGACCTACCTAAAGTGAACAAATCCAAATCAATGGCTCTTAAGTCAGTTGATGATGTTGATGGTGGTGGATTTGATGATGAGCTCTCTGCTACAGAGATTGCCTATCTTGCCAAAAACTTTAAGAACTTTCTTAGGAATACTAATAGAAAGGCAAGAGGTACTTACACTGCTGAACCTAGAAATTTTAGGAAGAATGATCCCACTAAGGTTAACAATTTTGAAAAACCTAGAGAAAATTCTGGTCAATCTTCTAATAACTCTTTGGGTCCTCAGTGTTTTGGATGTCAAGGGTATGGTCATGTGAAATCTGAATGTCCTACATTCTTAAGGACTAAGGGTAAAGTTATAGCTGTAACCCTTAGTGATAATGAGGTTTCTGATGATGAGTCCAGTGGTGACGAGGATGGAAACTTCATTGCTTTCACGGCTACTGCTATAGTCAATGAAGGCATATCTGCTGAAGAGAACCCTTCTGATGGGGAACTCTCTGAAGATGCAGATCTTCAAGAGGCCTATAACAAACTTTGCAAAATTGCTGCAAAGGATGCTATGAAAGTTGATCTTGGCCTAAAGAAAATTGATTCTCTTGAGCTTGAAAAGAGAAATTTGCTTGTTAAACTGTTTGATGCAAATGAACTTTTGAATAATGTTAAATCTGAGAACATGCTTTTGCTTGATAAAGTTAGAACTTTGGAACATGATTTATCTGTTGCTAGATCTGCTAGTTCTAAACTTGATCCATGCTGAATGTTCAAAAGTATCCTTCTGATAAAACTAGGTTAGGATATGTTGAAAGCATCTTTGATACTGGACCACATTCCACTACTTTTGTTCCTTCTTCTTCTTCTGGACCTTCTGTGAGTGAGGTTGTGAGTGATACTGTCAAACCACCTGTGAGTGAGGTAGTTAAACCTGTAGAAGTTTCACCACCTAAGAAGACTAAGGTAGACTTAAGAGAATCTAAACCTAAGGAGCCTACCAAATCTAAGGACAAGATGCATGGTAAACCTACTTGGGTTTGTCATTATTATGGTAAGTCTGGACATATTCGTCCTAACTGTTACAAGCTTCAAGCTGATAAGAGAGCAAATAAACCAAAAGTGCCTGTGCCTCAAGCACAAGATCCTATGGCATTAATTGGTGAATTGGTAAAGGTGTTAAACCTTTATTCCAATCATGGAGTTGGGAATCACTCAAATGTGAATAAATTCTGCAGAAAATTCAACCTGTGCGATTTTCGATCGATCGAGTCTATTCTTCGATCGATCGAGCCAGGCCGAGAGTCCCAAGTACTTCTGCAGCCACTCGATTCCAACTTTACAATATTAAACCAACTTTGAGCAAGTCTAAATAAGACTAAATACAATGTTTTGATCATGGTTTGCCAACATTACAAATTAGAGTTCTAAATACATAAAATCCTAAGACCTTAGAACCTAACATCTTCGATAACATATCGTGTGTTGTCCGTGTGTTTGCATCTTCATTCCCTTTATCTTTGTCTTATATTTACTGCTGTGAATGTGTTTATATTTGGCATAGATTAGTTATCAATTCTGTGATTGACTTATGTACATGTTCCACACATTAATTGTTTGATTATAAGCTTGAATTGATATTTTATAATTTGAGGTCTAAACGTTCAAGGGTGTTTTATACCCATATTGAACTTTCAATATTCATGTGACAAAAATGTCATATCGTGTGGATGGAAAAATTCGAGGAGCCAAATGGAAGGATTAAAGTAATGAAGTGATGCTGATATGGATGCCATATGGTATTTATATATGTTAAAAAAAAAATGAAATTACCCTTTTAACATGGATCTCTCTTACGCTTTATTCTGTGACATTTACCTCACTTGTGATTAGCTTCAATTGAAATTTTTGTTAAAACTTTAACGGAATTTGATGATTTGGTAATTGCCAACTTCAAGTACTAGAAAAGAATTAAAAAAAGACTATTCTACTCCAATTTACATTGATGGGCCTATAATCCTTTTACTACCAAAAAAAAAAAAAAAAAAAAACTTCATAGGCATAAAAAGATTGAGCTGAATTTTTATAAAAAATAAAAATAAATGTAGAACAAAAAGAGACCATTATTTTGAGAAAACTTTTTTTTTTTTTTTTTTAATTTGAGAAAAACGTAAATCTAGAAATTTAAAGTTGAGCTAAAATGACTGGACAAAATTGCAAAATGCCCCTTTTGGGCAAACTAAGAAGTGTTTTGCCCTCTTTCTCAAACTAATTAGAGAAATGCCCCTCTTTTGAAAATCGAGTTTCTCAAAATCGATTTAGGTCTTATAGCGGCGTTTTTAAGGAACCTATAGTGACGTTTTCAGGACCTATAGTAGCATTTTGTAACTCGATTTATATAAAATCGAGTTATAGGTAAAAAATAAATAAATAAATTGCCTATAACTCGATTTATTGAAAGTTGAGTTACAAAACGTCACTGTAGGTCCTGAAAAAGTGTCACTATGGGTCTTTAAAAACGCCGCTATAGGGCTCCAATTTTTTTTTTTTTTTTTTTATAACTCGATTTTGAGAAAATCGAGTTTCAAAAGAGGGGCATTTCCTTAATTAGTTTGAGAAAGAGGATAAAACGCTGCTTAGTTTGCCCAAAAGGGGTATTTTGCAATTTTGTCCTAAAATGACTGCCAACTATGTTAAAGTAACAATTTTTTTATTAAATGATTTTTTTAGAGAATGCTAAAGTAATAATATAATTGGTAAAATAATCAGTTTAATGTTTGCAACATTAAGAGGGTTAGGTTCACAACCATCTTACATACACATAAAATAAATGACAAAATTTAGCAACAAAATTGATTGTAGTCTAAGCCTACAACTTTACTCAATATTATCACTATTACTACATATTTCAAAAATCTAACTATTGAATTGCATATTGTCAAATTTTGTATCAATCGGATATTATTCCTTAGCTCCCAAACTTTATTAAGCCCATAATTCTTGAGTTGTTTGAATGAAAATGTTTCTAAAATGTAGCTGATAAAGAGAGAGACTCGTGTAATGACTACCCCATTCTTCTTAACATCTTCCATAAATTTTGCTTTCAATTTCTTTCCGCATTCAACATGAAAAAGTAAGCCATAGTAGATGGCTTCTCACTTCAATGTCCTCAAACGTGACATGATTCTCCCTCTAATGCATGGCCAATTAAAAAAATGATGATATGGATTGGAGTGTAAGGTAATAATGACTAATTAATTATAAGGACCGAATTTTTCCTCCAACCCATTTGTAAAGCATGCAAGTTTATCCACACCCAACTATATACCAATAGAAATACGCACTCCATCACCCCACCACCATAGTTGTCAAATCATGAATCGTATCGTGAATCGATTTTTAATTTTTATGTATCGTGTATCGTATCGAATCGTGTATCGTAAGATACACAAACATCTAATAAAATTATAAAATAATTATAGATATACATATACAAAAGATATACTCATTATAAATTTGAAATATATTCAATTAAATACCAATTTAATCATTACTTATGTAATAAAATTTAACAAAGCTAACTAATAGCTTGGATAATATATTCAATTAACACTTGGATAACAGTGAAACAAATAGCTTCACTGTTAAGTACTTATATATATAATAGCTTCAGGAGCTGAAAAGTTTCTCTGTGTAAAGACGTGGGATTTTCCCTTCCACTTTCTTTACATAGTAGAATTAGAGTGTCCCTTCTTAGAAGGTGGTTTAGTTTCCTGGGAGTAATACTGTTATTCCTAGGCTAGTTTGGTTTTTTCTTCTGGGGTTGTTGGGAAACAGATTTGAGTGTGAGTGAGAATGGACGAGTTGGCTCAATCATGGAATAGGCTTACTCTTTCTGAGAGAGAAGGGCCAGGTTGCTGCTTACTGGATGACGAAGAAGTTGAGATGTTCTCCATTGCTGCAAAGTTCATAATTTATGTTTATTGAAATTTAATAAATAAAATAAATTTTAATAGAAATTAAATTTTATTCTATAATCTTAAATGAATTATAATCAATATTAAGTTGTGTTTTAGTATTATTACTCTTTTCCATTTTTGTGTTAATAATTCTTTTTTTTTTTAATTTAATTATATATATATGATTGTATTTCAAACTTATAGTGGTCACTTATGATGATTATTTTTTATTATCAAATCCAAAATACCAATTAGTTTTTGGTGTACGGAAATCGAGCCTTAAAACTCTTATTTAACTATAAGAGACTTTTATCAATTAAACTAACTGGAGCCCACTTTGTCTAAACAACTTTAAACATATGGTTCTCTTTATGCCACATCACTTGGAGGAAACCATCTTCAAAGTAAAAGACACCAACTAGGGATGGCAATTTTGCCCTACCTCACTTGACCCGCCTCTCCCCATTTCGCTCCATGCGGGTTTTCCCTTCCTCGCAATGGTGGTGGGGTTGGGATGGGGGAAGATTTTAGCCCCGCACCATAGGATGGGGCAGGATGGGTTTAGACTTTTTAAACCCAACCCGCCCCATCCTTGCCCCACCCCGCATTGATAAGGATTAAATTGTAATTTTTTCATACTCTAAAACCCTACTATTTAAACAAATATATCATTAGCTTATTTTATTCTACCCAACAAGGATTTTTGTCTCTTTTTTTTTTTTTTTCTTTAGCAAGGTTAGAAATAAGGTACCAATTTTAACATTTTCTTTTTCTTTATTATAAACAAATTTATATACTATTGAATCATTGATTTTGTATTATGAGATTTTTTATTTTGTTGTAATATTGTCTTGTTAAACACTTTGATAATATTATTCAATTTTTGCTAAAAATAAGTTTGATTTGATAGAATAAATTTATTTGTAATTTCAAATATATTTTTATTAACCAAACAGGTTTTATTAAAAGCATTGTAATAGTTGTGGGCAAATTAACAAGTAGAGCTTTACGGGGTGGGGAGGGGCTTTGTGGGGCCCCAAGGGGCAGGGATGGGGCAAGAAAATTTTTTCCGTCATGCAGGGCGGGGATGAAAATCTCAGCCTTCGAACCCGCGCCACCCCATTGCCACCCCTAACACCAACCCACGGAGTCTATTCTTCTCTCTTCACTTTTGACTGCTTTCCTTTTTAGTGTTAGGCCAATATATATATATATATACATTTTTTTTTTTTGAAGTAGGCCAAAATAATTTCTTACGTGAGAATTATCTAGGAGTAGATCTATAACTTAACTTAGAAGTACTGTAATTTAATTTTTTGTGCGATCTTGTATTCAAATTGAAACATCAATAAGATTGTGGATTTGGTGTTCTGTTCTTTTTTTGGGTGTACTTTTGTACTTTTGAAACATCAGTTTGGTGCGAAGTCCTATCTTGCAAATAGTTCTTTTGTGCAAATAGCCATAGTTTACAAAGTAGCTTATATTCTCACAAACATTTAGATCCATATGGGCATATACTTTCATCACAAAATTGGGATATGTGTCACAACCCAAACCTAAACTTCAGAATTTAAAGCATAACCGGCATGTTAATATCAAATTTACCTCAATACTAACACGAACCAACTAACGTTGATGGTGCTTATCAAAAATTGTTTCTTGTATTCCTTTTTATTTCCTTGCATAAAAGCCATAATATACAAAATTTATAAAAACTTTGAAACTTCATTTCATTTCAAACTTTGCAAGATTACAACTTGATTGAAACTTAAGGTATTTGTGTAAATATTACATAACTAAACGTTTAGCAAAACTCTTATCTACAAGCCTAACCCCAAAGACATACAGCTGGGGTTCAAAACAAGCTAAGGTCTTGAAATATATCTGTGCCCAAAAGGATCAAGTACATCTTGATTCCTCCTATACAACAAAAGAGCTAAACTACTATACCAAAAAAAAAAAAAAAACTATACAGTCTAACAAACGAGAATCATAGATTCCTTGCCACCTCTAATACTCTCGCAACTTCTAGGAAAGAACCTGTGCACTAAACTATAATAGGGTGAGCTGCGAAGCCTAGTAAGATTTTAAGCTCCATGAACATTTAATAAAAATGCATGTAAATCAAATATTTTATGGATATGCCAGCTTTGATAAATAGTCTTCATACTATTCTTAAAATAACTTATGAACTTTCAGATGAAAAGACATCATTTTCCTTTTATATAATAATAAAAAGACATAATAAGGAACTTAAACATAATTCAGTAACCTTATCTTTAAATAGACTATAATATACTTTATTATAAACTTTCCATCAGACTTATAACACATTCAACATACCTTTCTTATCATCATAATTTTCTTATAAATTCCAGATAGCTTAATAGCTCATTCATAATACATATTGGTCAATCCAATTGTAAGTCTGTCACAACTTTGGGAGGCTTCCAGCACATTTTACCAGGCATCCAGCATTCTCCACAATGCTAGGAAATCCCAGGATCATATCAGAAAGTATCACACCCCTTTCGGTTTGATCATATCATCAACCATGGGCGTCAGTTGGTAACCTCCACAAGTTGGCTATTCCCAACAAGAGCAAGTACAGCAGAGTCCTCACCACTTATACTAGCCAATCAAAATTTTCATGGAAATGCCAATACTTTAACCTCTACTGGCTAAGTTCGAATCATAACAATGGAATAACCCGAAAACTATATTTTTCTGATAATTATGCTTTTACATAAATATTTTATAATAGTAGTGTATCCACTTCATTCTTAAATATTATGTTCGTGATATAAGTAGTAGCATAAATATGCTAAAATTATCATATATATATATATATATAAGATTCAATAAGTCACAAACATATATCTTTACTTAAATCATGCTTATATATAATATCTTTAATTAAAAGGTTTTAATGCATAATAAATTTTCTAAACAATCCTTATACTTATCAAATGCACATGTCATATATCCCTTACCTGAAAACAAAAGATGCGAGAGATTTGTATAAGAGGAGCTCAAGTGTCCACGTTCTCGTTCTTGTCACCTAAATGAAAGACCAAAACTTATTACTGACAAATTCTTCCTAAGTATTTAAACTTGTACATGAATCACAACCTAACTCTTCAACTCAAGAAAATCTTAATTCTCATCTCAAAAGGTTCCCCAAATACAAGATACATTCATCAAACACATGTTGTACCAAACCATAATGAAACCAAGGCATACAAAATTTATCTATGATCTAGACATACCAAAATATGAGCAAACTAATTTATAGCTCAAAACATTCATCCTAACTTCAGAATTAAATCCTCAAAGTCAGGAATATCATTTATTGTTCACTACTTATTTCAGCAGCATATACCTCATTTATAAAATACAAATGGGTTATCTATTCACATCCAATTTTTATGAAATTTTACAGCGCCACTCCTCTAGATGTCTAGTAAATACCATATTAATTTCAGAGTAAAAGAATAAAACCATGATTTACTAAAAATCATACAAGACAACATAATCAAATCTGTCCTAATAGAATTTCATTCAACTTAGAAATTAAGCCATTATTTTTGTATTGATCCAATTGCTGTGAGGCCATTTCCATTACAACCATGTGTATCTTAGAATTCATAAAAGCTCTCCTAGCATCCAAATTCACAGAATATGATTTAATCCAAATTTTTCATATTGTAAACACCGAATCTGCCACAATGACAACTTTAACACCTTTTCTCACAAATCATCAAATAATTACAGTTGGCCTTCATTTCGTGTGGGTGTACATTAATAGGCATCCAATTGACCATAATATCTTCAATCTTTCAAATTTCTAAAACAAAACCAAAAATTTTAGCTTTTAACAATCAAATTTGAGAACAGAGAAGGGAAACTAAACAAACCATTACACCATTAAAATTATCCATAATAGAAAAAAAAAAAAAATCTTATTTACTTACCCACAACTGAAGCTGAAACTTTAGTAAGAATTTGATTTCTTCTTAGAGAGAGATATCTATGGTTTCGGTGAGAGAGGAAGGCTGTTTGTGGAAGGCTGTTTGTGAGAGAGAGAGAGAGAGAGAGAGAGAGGTGTTGCCGATTCAAGAGCAAAGAACGAAGAAAGAAGATCAGAGAAAAAAAAGAAATGGAATTCGGTGCAGCAAAGAAAAAATTAGGGAGAATGCTTTGGGTGGGGCACGTGTATTGCTAAGGGAAAAGTGAGTTGATGACTCACCTTTACAACTTTTAATATTTATACTTATCACCCTCCCATAGTTCAATATTCTAGAAAGGCCCAACTAATAAAATAATTATGCACATATACCCCTTACCTTTATAAACTTCTTTCTACATCATTAAAAACATAGCCTAATCTTTTATAATATCAAACTATCAAAGCTTTATGCACGTAAAGTAATTAAGATAATACTAAGTATATAAATCCATAAAATTAATTATGCAATTAGGCTGGGATGTTATAATATGACTTATGAGTTTTTTCAGCAAAAAAAGAAGCGGAGGAACCACTTCCAAGAAGACTAAATCGGAGCCCTCATCGTCTTCTTCATCTTCTACTAGTACAAGATTTCCTTCGGTACATGTCCAAATTGGAGCCCTCTAAGATAATTTTTATTATTATTTTCCTTTTTTTCCACTCTGTGTCTTGAGATGGTATTATATGTTTCAGGTGTATATGTCATCTCCCTCACAGTAGGTGGATCCCATAGGTGTGTGGGACCTACCTGCTGTGAGGGAGACAGCATATACACCTGAAACATTATATAATTTTTCCTGTGTCCGAGACGTACCCAGGAGTATCATGATCATGTTTGGGTCGTATTTGGAGTAAAATGTTTTTTTTTTCTTTGTTACATATTGAACACTTTTTACTTGTTGCCGCATCAGATACGTGTTGGACACGGGTATTTCATCCAAATTGGCATCTTTGTGTAATTGTGGTTACAAGATTGATGCGCATAAAATTTGAAACATGTAGCTAAAAGTTTTGTAACTTAATTTACACATCCTAATGGTTCAAACCTCTCATCTTCAACTCTTCAAATTTAATATATATAACCACATGAATGAAGTTATTTAATTTCAAAAAAGAAAATATTTTTTAGGTTAAAACTTTAACACTATGAGTTTGGTTGTAACTATGTAAATGGAAGAGAGAGAGAGAGAGAGAGAGAGAGAGAGATAAGAAAATATTTCCCTGAGTGGGTTGGGATAGGAAGTAAAGGAAAAAAGAAACATAAAAAGTAAAAACTATATATCTTTTTGTTAGGTTCTAAAGATTTAGGAATTTATGTATTTAGAACTCTAATTTATATTGTTGGCAAACCATGATCAAAATAGGTTGTTTAGTCTTGTTTAGGCTTGCTCAAAGTTATGCGTTTATGTAAAGTTGGAATCGAGTGGCTGCAGAAAGTATTAGTGACTTTCGACCTGGCTCGATCGATTGAAGCTTAGACTCGATCGATCGAATATCAGGTAGAACGTGTTTTTTTGCAGATTTCCAACTCAGCCTTAACTCCTAAAACATTTAGGGTTTTATGTTTTTGCCCTAGGTATATAAGGCAAACCCTAGCCACGTTTTAGTTGTTGCTCACATTGCTGTTTTGTGTAAATCTCTTGTGAGATCTAGAGGAGCTTTCTTTTACACAAAACTTAGGGTTTTCAAGGAGAAGATGTTATCTACACCTTGATGATCAACCCAGTTGCTGCCATTGAAGTTTAAAGAAAAACAAGTGTGGGTGCTTGTAACTGGTGGTGAATCCAAGAAAGAAGGAGTCCGTGGATTCGGAGCTTGCACGTGGTCGTGTCAGTAAGTTCTACTGGTGGGTAGCAATAAGAAGTCGAGCGTGGGGGCTTATAAGTTTTATTGTATGAACTTTGATTCTTTCAAGATAGTGGATTCAAGTTTACCTTGAGGATAGCTATGTCAAATTCTCCCAAGGTTTTTACCATGTGGTTTTTTGGGTCATCATATCATTGTGTTATTTACTTTTCCGCTGCTTTATATTCTTGATATGATTGTTTGATTGTGATAACCTAGATTTACATAATTTGCCTAAGTTAATCACTTGGCTAATTAACTAGGTTAATCTGGTTGGGTTAAGGAGTCTAAAAACCATTCAAGTGGTATCAGAGTGGGTAGCTCTTTTGTTTTAGATCTTTTAATCTAAGAGCTTATCCTTAACTCCTGTTATCATGGATAATTTGAAGTATCTTTCTGATCATGTTTCTGCTCATGCCTCTGTTGATTTTATTGATGTCTGTGAAACTCTTCGTAAGGAATTATCTAAATCTTTGAAAATTTCTAAGAAATTTAAAGAAGAGTTAAAATTGGCTAATCTTAAAAAAGAAGAATTGATTGTTAGATTAGATGAATCTAATAAAAATAATGAATTTTTGATAAATCAAATTTCCTCTCAAGATGAGAAGATGAAAAGCTTGGAACAAGAGTTAGTTGAATTTAAAACTAAAATTGAAAATTTGACTAGTACCAAGCCTGTTGTTGATAACAGAAGTGTTTTTGTTTCTCTTAATCCTAAAACTGAGAAAGTTTATATCCCTCCTTTTAAGAAGAATAATAAAGAAAATGCTTATTTTGCTAGGTTAGACAAAGGTAAAAGGTCTGATGTAGACATTGATGTTTTTAAACTTAAGTCTAAACCTACTGTTAGAGAGCATAATAAATCTGTTTTTGTGCCTACCTGTCACATTTGTGGTGTTGTTGGTCATATTAGACCAAATTGTTCTTTGTTGAGGCAAAAACCAAAATCTGAGACTAGAATTGTTGTTAGGAATACTGATGTTCCTAAATTTATTCATGTTTGTCACTTTTGCGGTGTCTTCGGTCACATTCATTCTAATTGTCATAAATTGAAATCATTATGTGGTTCAATCTAGGATATGTGATGATATTTCTCTTGCCATAAGTCCATATAAATTGTTTCATATGTTTTTGAAAATTTTGAACTTGTTGGCTTGTGAAAGGAATTTGCTGGATTTTAGTCTTTCTCAGAAGATTGGTGTAAACCCTCAAATACACTCTGCTTCTCATGGATTTTCATCTACAAAGCGAAGACTCGTGCTAAATGGGTGAGAAAAGATTCTCTAAGGTGAGTGGTGCTAATTTGTCCTTGATTTAATTCTTTCAATTAATTGTGGACATGTTTTTTTTTCTGTTTTTGGTCGTGTTTTTTTAGGTTGTTTTTATTAAAAAAAAAAAAAAATCCAAAAACATTGAAAAATTTCAAAAAAGATAAAAATATTTTATTTTGTGTCTAGTTTTTCTTTTTGAGGATTATATGAATTATGATATCTCTCTCTTGATTTAGAACATGCTTGACATTATGGAGAAACTTGAATAGCATGTGTTATATAAATGCTAAGCTATTTCTGATTTTGTGTGAGTATGTACTAATTTGTACATGTACTCAAGGGTTAATTAAGAAATTAATATTTCTTATTTGTGTACCCTCTATAGCTTAGTTAAGCACTGTCATGCATTGCATTTGCATTTTTAAACTTTTAGCACGTTGTGTGCTTTTTGTTCTTGGTCATAAATTTCTTTTAAACCAAAAAGATTTTTGTGATTTGTATATAGATCTTTGATTTGAAATCAAGGTTAGCCATATTATCTTTACATAACATGTGTTATGTACCTTGTTCAGTTTTGATGAGCTTATTTATTGCACTTTACTAGTTTGAGCTTTGTAGTGCATGTTGTGTGGGAAAAATGTTTATAGTTTTTGATCACTTTGTCTTGATCTTGAAGTCACATGCCTTTGATTTTCGGACTTGATCCTTTTGAGAAATGCATAAATAACTATCTCACCACTGTTTACTAGCCAATCATGAACACCTTAGTGCATATCATAAGATTTTGTGCTCGAGAAAGTGTAGCATATGCACAAAAAGAATATAAGGTGTAGTCACGATTTAATTGCTTAAAATTGGTGTGTACATTATTGGGCTTAAAGCTAAATCATATAAATTAAATTGGTGTGTACATTATCCCGGCTTCTAATAAGTTTCTGATAAATTAAAATATGTGTGTACAATATGAGGCAAAATCAAGAAACTTACATGATTACAAGCTTTTATTCTAGGAGATGTGAGAGTTATATGATGTAACTCTTTAGGTGATAGTTTCTTTCAAATTCTATGTGATGAATTTTGTAGAAATTGTGATTGATTTCTATTCACATATTGCCTCACATGTATCTCAAGTTTTTGCTAGTTGCACACACTACACAAGTTACTCTTTGCTAAACTTGGTACATTTTATTGTGTGTGATCTTGTTGTGGCCATCCAAGATTACAAGTTCCTTGATTTTAATGCAAAATGTGTTTAAAGTTTGAGAAATTGGAAATTCTAGAGCTTGTATTGAACCCGAATTGGGGACTTTGTAAAATTAGGTTAAATTGATGAAATTGGCTTGTTGTTTTGATGTAATTGATCATTTTTATCTATTCTCTATCATGTGTAATGATCAATTCGTCAATTTATTTCAAAAATTTCAAGTGGTTTTTCAAATTTTGGGGTTTTTGTTAGAAACTCTATGCTCAAGCCAATTTTGTGAATTTGAACTTATATTGAATTTAGTTTCACTGCATTAGAGCATGCATCATGACATATTTTTTCATGCATCATTTGTGTTTAGGATTCACATGCATTGCATTATTTTCTGTATCCATCTTGCAGTTTTGCAGTCATATCTCTCATTGTTTTCACACATGCATACACTTTGCAAAATTAGGTACTCAACTTGATTTAAAAATTGATTGATTAATTTTTGAGTTATGTACTTGTTAGTATATGCTATTTTTATGTGTGAACTATAGAAAATATTTTTCTTAAAAGATATAATGGATAATCAATGTGCAAATATTTTCTCCACTCATGCAACTGTTTATGGGTCACATAGTGTCAAGTTTACATTTATTGAAAGAGAGAATATTTTTCTTCATGTGTATTCTCACCTTAGTTTTTAACTTTGATTTGTGTGTTTTTTTTATTTTCCCCACCTCCTAATTTTTCCCCAAAACTTGTTATGTTTTTCCTATTTTTATAGGGGGAGAAGGTTGTTTTTAACCTTTGTTGTTCATAGGGGAAGTTGTCTTTATTTTCTATAAAGCTTGTTTTGCGTTCCCTTGATTCTCTATTTTCTCTTATCCTTTGTTGTGTATGTTGACTGTTTACTCTTTGTATGAGTTGTCTTTGTCAATACGTGACAAAAAGGGGGAGATTTATTTGAAACTAGTTTGTAGACAATTGCTACAAACTCATACTAAAAAGTTAACATAGCTATATGTTTTGAAAATTAATTATTTGATTATGGGTCCGTTTGGATACAGTTGAAAACTGAAAACTGAAAACACTATAGCAAAATAATTTTTAAATGTGTAAATATTACCGTGGGACCCATTTTTAATGAAAAAGTTGCTAAAAAGTGAAAGTTGTGGGTCCGTGAACAGTGTACAAATGCACTGTTCATGGACAAAAAGTCAACAAGTGCAGTTACTGTTCATTGAACAGTAGCTGCACAGTAACCGCACTCCCTCACACGCCTAAAAAAAAAAAAAAAAGGCAAACGCTACTTTCAGTAGAATCCAAATGGCCTCTATATGTTTTTTTATATTCTTAACATGTATGTCAAATTTCATTCAAATCAGATGTTATTTACTATATAATCATAAACTTATATTTTATGTATATACTAGTCACTAACCCATGCGATGCACGGGAAAGTTCCAAAATGAAATATATATATATATATATATATGATACATCTTAAACAATTTTTTTCTTTTAAATTAAAATTTCAAAAGCAGCGAAACTTTATTGAATAATCCAAGTGTACCATAGAGAGGAGAAAAGATGGTTTTCCTTAACCCAAGCTGAGGGTACCCTTAACTCCTTAACATTATTAGCCAATATGTACACTGACTTATTGCACAGTCTAGAAACTGTCCTATAGGATATATGTCTTGCTTACTACAGCATAAATATGTTCTAACACATTAAAAATTTCCTTCAAGCATGGTTCTTACAACCCAATTGATGCCAGCAACTGTGAGTTGGCAAACTTTGCAATCAAATCCCCGATCCACAATTTATGACAAGAGTGTAATGCTCTCAATAGAGTGTGGCAGTCATCCACAATGAGTTTCCTTGGCATGGAATTAATTTAGTATGGACTGTAATAGGAGAACCATTACTATCTCTAAAAATAATGCCTAAACATGACTAATTGGTGGCTTTGAAAAAAAGGCCAGTGCCATATCCAGTTTGAGATAAGGAGAAACATGAGCAATAGTTGTTAGCTCATTTTTTTGAACCTAAATACTTAATGGTCCTAAATTGAAATTTTCACATTTAATAATAAAAAATAAATAAATAACCCAAATTGTATATAAAATATTCCTAATGTTTGACAATTGAGGGAAAAAAAAGGCACATGGTTAACTGCAACTGAGAAACTCTAACTTATGATTTACTTGGCTGATGTATTCAAAATATTGTCCAGATCCTTTGCATTGAGATAGCATCTATGAGTTTGGGAGCAAACACCATCTAAAATCTAACTTGCAATGTTATATTAAGGGACAAAAGAAGGATTAATGGGGAAAAAAAAAATCAGATTTGTTAATTTGATGAACCCAACTTACAAAAGCCAGCAATCTTGAAGAAACAATCTAGCTTTATTTACAATGGAATTTCCCAGCAAAACAATTCATTTTTACTTCTAATTAAAGAAACAATCCAACTTTATTTACAATGTACTTTTCCAGCAAAATTCATTACAGATAATTTATTTTAGCATACCAAAAGATATCAAATTTACTTCTAATTGAAGAAACAATCCAACTTTATTTACAATGGAATTTCCGAGCAAAGCAATTCATTTTTAATTCTAATTGAAGAAACAATCTAGCTTTATTTACAATTTAATTTTCCAGCAAAGCAACTCATTACTACCTATTCATATAAATCAAAAGATAATCTAAAGGACATTCATTACTACCAATTCATATAAATAAATAAATAAATAAAAATTCTGTTGGCGGTTTTTCTATAGCATCTGTCAGTATTGAATCTATTGATTTTTATGACATTGTAATTTTCTTCAGCTTCTGTCAGTATTGAACCAAAAGATAGAGCTCCAATTATAAACCCCAGCAATCAAAACAATCATCCACACCACATCAAAGCAATTTAGTTTTATTTCAAATTGAAGAAACAATCCAGCTTTATTTACAATGTAATTTGCCCGCAAAGCAACTCATTGAGCAATGTTGTATTTCTTTTGTTTAATTCTTTTGGTTACATAAACTGAACAAACAATCCAACATGTGGGATAATATGGAAGGTGATGATATGCTTCCTACATCACAGCTTGTGGCAAGATACAATGTTTTGGATGAAAGTTGACCCACAATGTTTTGAATGAAAGTTGGCAGGTATAAACGTTATGTTGGGAATTTTTCTTTAGCTTCTGTCAGTATTGAAACTATTGATTTATATGACATTGTAATTTTCTTCAGTTTCGATCAGTATTGAATCTATTAGAAATAAGACAATGTCTTTTATATTATCTTTTGGTAGTAAAACCGAATAGCCTACACAATTCATATAATTCAAAACTGAACAGCAATTCATTAAGGATAATCTATTGGACCAATTCATTTAAATCAAAAGAGAATCTATTGGTGGTTTTTCTGCAGCTTCTATCAGTATTGAACCAAAAGACAGAGTTCCAATTAAAAACCCTAGCAATCAAAACAACCATCCACACCACAGCACGAAAGAGGCAGTAACAAAATATACAGCTTCTGTAAGTATTGAACCAAAAGACAGAGCTCCAATTAAAAACCCCAACAATCAAAATTTCGACATAACAATCATCCATACCACAGCATGAAAGAGGTAGTAACAAAATGTAAAAAGGGAAACAAAAAACATTAAGCAAAAGAATAGAGCACAAAAAGAGGTGGGATTTAGAGATACCTCAACCGAATCACCCAGGTTCTGTTCGCTTATATATTGTGAGGAGAGGAAGACAGGAAGGAGAGAAGTCAGATAGGCGACCGTTATTGCGAAACTGCGGAGCAGGAAGGTGGGGAGATTTTCACAAGTTCAAATGGTATTAGATTCCTTCCCTTCACGGTTTCAAACATTTTGGTTTTCCTTAGGTTGAAACGATATGAAATTGTAGAGCAGAATTTCAAACCGTTTGTTTGTCCTTGAAAGAATGTGTAACTGTAGAATAGAGAGGTGAGAGAAATTCAAACCGTCAGTTTGTCCTTTCCTCTTATTCCCGTTCCCCACGGTTTCTTCAAAACCCTTTTTCATGTTTCAAATTTCCTGTTTTTCCTTAAGTTGAAAAGGTTTTGGGTTTGGGCTTTATGGTGGAATTAAATAGATAAGAAATGGGCTTTATGATGGAGTCAGGGCTGGGATTTATTATATAGATTTATTATTATTCTAAAATTTATAGATTTCTTATTATTCTGAAATTTAAAAAAATATTTTAAAATTGTTGGACAAATAAAAAAATATATGGAAATGATATGGACACTAATGTGGCTTAATGTGAGCATAGCAACACTAAACGCTGCGCTTTAACTTTTAGTAATATATAGATAGATTTCTTATTATTCTGAAATTTAAAAAATTATTTTAAAATTGTAGGACAAATAAAAAAATATATGGAAATGATATGGACACTGATGTGGCTTAACGTGAGCATAGCAACATTAAACGCTGCGATTCAGCTTTTAGTATTATATAGATGTATGAAAATGTGTGGAAAATACAAGGATGTTCTGTTTAGGGGGAGTTAACATTGTTTTTCGTGTATCTAACTTAGGGGAAAGTTAGTTTGCATATTTGTTGATTTATTGTTTTTCTGTGACATATGCGTTTATGCGTTTGTTGAGTATTTCAGGAAATATAAGTTGATTCAATTGAGCTGCTGTCTACACTTACAATTGATGGATAGTAGTTAGGATTTGTTTTATAAAGGGCTGTTTTATTTGTAAACTTTGAGCTTTAATTTGTGTTTTGTCACGGATTGCCAAATGGGGAGTTTGTTAGGTTCTAAAGATTTAGGAATTTATTTATTTAGAACTCTAATTTGTATTGTTGGCAAACCATGATCAAAACAGGTTATTTAGTCTTGTTTAGACTTACTCAAAGTTGTGCGTTTATGTAAAGTTGGAATCGAGTGGCTGCAGAAAGTATTAGTGACTTTCGGCCTGGCTCGATCAATCGAAGCTTAGACTCGATCGATCGAATATTGGGCAGAACGTGTTTTTCTGCAAATTTCCAACTCAGCCCTAACTCCTAAAACGTTTAGGGTTTTATGTTTTTGCCCTAGGTATATTAGGCAAACCCTAGCCACGTTTTAGTTGTTGCTCATATTACTGTTTTGTGTAAATCTCTTATGAGATCTAGAGGAGCTTTCCTTTACACAAAGCTTAGGATTTTCAAGGAGAAGATGTTATCTACACCTTGATGATCAACTCAGTTGCTGCCATTGAAACTTAAAGAAAAACAAGTGTGGGTGCTTGTAACTGGTGGTGAATCCAAGAAAGAAGGAGTCCATGGATTCGGAACTTGCATGTGGTCGTGTCAGTAAGTTCTACTAGTGGGTAGCAATAAGAAGTCGAGCGTGGGGGCTTGTAAGTCTTATTGTATGAATTTCGATTCTTTCAAGATAGTGGATTCAAGTTTACCTTGAGAATAGCTAGGTCAAATCCTCCCCAGGTTTTTACCGTGTGGTTTCCTGAGTCATCATATCATTATGTTATTTATATTTCCGCTGCTTTATATTCTTTATATGATTGTTTGATTGTGATAACCTAGATTTGCATAATTTGACTAAGTTAATCACTTGGCTAATTAACTAGGTTAATCTGGTTGGGTTAAGGGGTCTAAAAACCGTTCACTTTCCATTGATTTTTTTCTTGCACTGAATAAATGATTTCAATAGAAGAAAAGTAAATAAAATTTAAAAAGAAAGGGAAAGGGAAAAGGAAAATGTTTGTTTACCTTTGTGTCTTTATCTATGTCTATATATTACTAAAAACTGAAGCGTACCATTTATTATTGCTACGCTCTTGTTGAACCACATCACCAACCACGTCATTCATTTATTTTTATTTTCTCTATTTAAAATTTCCTTCCCCATATTTTCAAAAAAAAAAAAAAATTCTTCTTCTCCCTATTAGTTCACACACCTATTGTTACATTTCTTCCAACCTTTCCCTTTCCTTTTTGCCTCTTTATCTCCCCACTACTTTACCATTATACTTCCTTCCTCTTTTTATATTTTGACTCTTCTTCTACCCATTTTATTTTGTACAAATTTGATATCTTTTTCTCATTCAATCCATATTTTTCCCACACAAAATTATGAGTACTCTCTCTCTCTCTTTCTCTCTCTACTATCTTTTAGTGAATTTTTGTTCTTTCTTACAACTCTAATTAAGGTTGATGGTTTTTTTTTTTTTTTAATATGTGTTTTGGTATTGTGTTTTTTTTTTTTTAAAATATCTTATCAGAAAGTCTTCTCTTCTCTTTTATAGCTTTGGTTGAATTTTAGTTTGGATTAATACTTAGTTTTTTTGGGAAAAATGAATTTGAATATACTTACCAATTGTTTGAGTAATAAATTATTATAAAGCCTACTATTTATTCATTTAGTTTCATTTTATTTTAGCTAAGATAATATTGTAATTTTGGAATGAGTTTTGATTATTATGATAATTTCCTTATTCCTTAAGAGATGAGAATTTTGAATAATAAATTTGAAACTTATAAAGTTTAGTCGTATATTAAGAAAATATAATACACTACAATAGAAGTTAGAAGAATATGGTTCACTTTAAAAAAATATTAATCAAACATAAAAAAATAATAATAATAACATGATATATTTGTAAAGATAAAAAGATTTAAAAAAAATACTTGTAGAATTTAAAAAAAAAAAAAAAAAAAAAAAAAAAAAAAAAAAAGACAATACTTGAAGTAATAGTTACTTTTTATATATTACATCTCATTACATGATATTTATATTCCCACGCATTGCGTGGGTCTGCGGCTAGTTTATGATTAAAAATTGAGGTGATTGAGGACATGTTAGTAATTTTATAATGTAAAAATCAAAATCATTTCAATGTTTTTCTCTCTTTCTGCCCAACTTAAGGAGAATTTATCAGATCCATGAGGTCTGTCGAATTGGTCCTTCCAACCAATGAAATAATGTCACTTATGCAAATATGACATCACTTGTTGGTATTTTATTTTTTATTTCTCATGCTAATTAGGAAGTTGATTCATACATTTGCATAGATAACATCATTTCATTGGTTGGGAGAACTACTTTAAAACTTCTTCCTTCCTGTTGACTTAATAATTTCTTCAATTTAAGCTCATAACAAAATGGTAGGTCCCATAAAAACTGCATTTCTTTCCCTCATTTCAACTAAACTAGGGAAATCAAATCATTTTCCCTCCTTATCTTCCCCTTCACTCTGCTTTCCATATGTTAAGTTGTAAGACTTTAGGAACTAAATGTATTAGAACTTCATTTTGTAAATGTTTGCAAACCATGATCAAAACAATGAGTCTAGGTTTAGGCTTGCTCAAAGCTTGTTTAAGTGTAAGTTTGAATTGAGTGTTTTGCAGGAATTTACTGCATAAAATTACATGGCTCGATCGATCGAAAATAAGGCTCAATCGATTGAGAATCGCAGATCAGAAAATTCTACAGAAATTTCAAACACAGTATAAGCCTATATGACGTGTAGGGTTAAGTGTTTCACTCCTAGTATATATATTAAAAAAAAAAAAAAAAAAAAAAAAAAAAAAAAAAACCTAGCCACGTTTTAGAAGTCTCTGAATAGTTTTGTGTTTTCTCTAGCGTGAGATTTGAGAGGTGTTTACCTTAAAACACAAGGAAAACTCTATCAAAGTCTAGATCTGAAATCAAGTTTTGGTGGTGATTCAATTGTTGCACAAAGATCCTTCAAAGTACAAAACCTTTGAGTGGGTCTCAAAGTCACAAGTAGGAGAACTTGTGTTTAGTGTAGATTTAAGGAAAGAAATAGTCCGTGGACTCAGAGCTGTCACGTGGTCATGGTACTAAGTTTTCTACACAAGGTAGCATTAAGATGTTAGTGGTCTAAGTCCTTTTGTAAAACTTCAGTTCTTTATAGTGGATTTTTTTTTACCTTGAGGATAGCTAGGTCAAATTCTCCCTAGGTTTTTTACCGGTCTGGTTTCCGGGTCATCAGATCTTTGTGTTCTTTACTTTCCACATTATATTTGTTTTGCTCATAATTGTTTAACCTAAACTTGAATAACAAACTTGTTAATCAACATGGCTTAATATTAGGCTAAACATATTGTGTTAAGGCGTCTAAAAACCTAACACATTGTCACATGGTCAATTTTTCACTCAATTTTTTGCCTGTGATGGCCCTAAATCCCTGACTTAGTCTTAGCCAACACTACACACTCACTGCAATAACACTTAAAACAGATTATATAGGACGTTTAAACATACATACACACAAATATTTACAGGGAACTCAACCCCAACCTTTATTACTTAATCTCAAGTATAAAGGAAACCCCTTCACAAGCCTAGAGAATTACACAAAATTTTCCCAAGGCCAAAATACATTCTACTGTTGACACCCACAACAGCCTTAGGGTTAAATACACAAAATTAACTGCTATGGCAGTTACTACCTAATAACAGCCTAGGTCTTGGACAATCTGCCACTTGTGTTCTGACTTAGAACACCTTTAACTGATGCAGTTTTGGCTTGCTCTCCACATTTCCAGCCCCTACACAACAGGTCTAAACATCTAGAAAGCTAGGAATTGCCTGGTAACTGCTTAGTAACTACAGCTGCACATGTTACACATGCACAACTCATGTCTTAGCAGATCATAGGGCCTTTGCCCATCCTTTAGTAGCCCACACAACATGTTCCCACACGTTTTGGGGAGGCTTGGCCCATGCTCAATACTTCCCATCAGCACTACAGCCTACACAGCACGTCCACATGCAGCACACAAAGTAACTGCCATCAACCCACTAGCACTTGTCCATGCATTCAATCAGCCCTATCCAGCCCAATGCCTTGCACACAACATTTAATCATCACAGCAGCCCAGCCCTACCTTGCACTCAAGCCACCAAGCCCACACATAAGGAACCAACAACTAAGCCACCAATGCCATGCACCACCACCTAGGGTCAGCACCACCTGTTGCTGCCCATCATCATAAAACCCATCTCTGCCCACCATGGCCCACCTCTGCCATGGCATTGGGGCATCATGTGGAGCAAGGTGCCTCCACATGCTGCCCCTTATCACTGCTCATTGATCTCACTCGAGTAGGAAGACTGGGCAGGTCCCCCTCAAAGGGCCCTTAGGAGCATTACTAGTTAGGCATAAGGAGTCATGAGTATGTTGAGAAAACATGAAACCATGTGATTGACTCAATGCTGCCCAAGCACCCTCATTCTTCATGCCATCATCAGCAACTAATAAAACTCCTAACACACATACAAGTATAGTGTAAACAAAACTTTGCCAAAACTCAAATTCGTTTCTCTATATCAACGATAAAAATAGATTATTAAAAGTTTTATTTTAAATCTCTTAATTTATGACTTTAACAAACTAAAACATAAAGTTTGAGAAGTAGCAAATGAAACCTATAAGGTTATTTTAAAAAAAAAAAAAAAAAAACCAAATTAAACTCTATAGTTTACAAAACAACAAATTAAATATGAAATTTCAAAAAATAACAAATTAAACCTCAAAAATAATGTCATTACACTTAAATGGGTTAGTGTTTAATTTTTTTTTTTTTTTTAACTTCAAATTTAATTTGTTACTTTTGGAAATATATGATTTAATTTGTTAATTTTAAAGTCTTGAAGTTTAATTTGTTACTTTTTAAAATCTTGTGATTTGATTTGTTACACACAACCCTATGTTACATGATTTAAGTCTTTAAGATGTAATTTTCCCAACATTTAATGAGTTTAACAATAAGATATTATCAAAATTATACAAAGTCTAGTAGTAAGAATAATCATAAACCAATAAAAGTTGGAAAATGTTAACGGATGCCTCAAGAGCATTTGTTAATAAACCATTTTTTGAAACTTTTTTTGTAGGAAAAAAAAAAAAAAAGCAATTGACTTTTTTGATAGTATTTTTATGTTTCTTATGAAAGTGATATCAAAATTTTTCTAAAATGGTTCAATAACAAATGCCCTAAGGGCGTCTGTTAACAAGACCCATGAAAGTTTAACCATGAAATTTTTGGTTCAAAGGGACAAAGTTGAGTGTGATGGAGGGAGAGTGACAAGTTGTGCATGGGGATTAGTTTGCCAAATCCCTTTGTTGATCAATGATCACTGGCTTAGAAAGTATGGATCTCCTCAATAAGAGCTCTATGCATTGAAGTATGATGTGAGGATGTGTGTAAGAATTTTATGTTATGCGTTTAAGCTATGAGCAGCATAATAGCATGAATATTATAGATGAATGATGATGCTAAATGGAACTATTTGGTTGATGATGATGGATACTTGGGTCTTATTTGTTCTAGTGCTTTTCTTTATACTCTTTAAATACAGCAAATTTTGAAAATGAAAGTAGGAAAATGGAAGGCAAAGACCGACGTATTAGTCCGAGTCATGAATAGAATCAAATATCCTTTGGGAATGGTTTTTATTTTTTTATTTTTTATTTCCTTCCCTCCTTTGGCAATGTGTTTTAACAGCCTACTTAGACATTGACTAAAAATGATATGTTCGGAAAGTCTGATGAGTCATTTGATCTATTTTGCCAAAGAAGAAAAGTTGTTTTCACTGTTGCAGCAGATGTGTTTAGTCTCAAGTTTGGCATTAAAGTTTCATTCGGTTAGGGAGATGAAAAAGTGAGAGGATTGAAAATACAGCAAAATTTAAAAATGAAAGTAGGAAAATGGAAGGGAAAGACCAACGAATTAGTCCAAGTCGTAAATAGAATCAATATCCTTTGGGATTTTTTTTTTCCTTCCCTCCTTTGGCAATGTGTTTTAACTTTTAACAACCTACTTAGACATTGACTAAAAATGATATGTTTGGAAAGTCTGATGAGTCATTGGATCTATTTTCCCAAAGGATAAAAGTTGTTTTCACTGTTGCAACAGATGTGTTTAGTCTCAAGTTTGGCATTAAAACTCAGTTTGGTTGGGGGAGGTAGAAAAATGAGAGAATAGAAAATAGGAATATAATAGAAAAGTGAGAGGATAAAAGAGATTTCAATTTCCTTCGTTTGTGTTTGGTTAGAGGAGTGGAAAAGTAGAGGGATATAAAAAAAAATTATTATTTGGTTGAGAAGAAAAATGAGTGGATAAAAAATGTAGTTCGTATAAATTTACTATCATGGGGAGAAAACTCATGGGCCCCACCAAAATCTATAATATTTCTATAAGATCTTCTCCCCTCGCCCTGTGTGTGTGTGTTAAAAATACTTAATATTCTCAAAAGAAAAAACAGTAGGTTAATCTCACATTGGAAAATGAGTGTGAGTTAAAGAGGTTTAAAACTTGTGCTATGTATCCAAGAGTTAGACCATTTTGAATATATACCACTGTCAGTTTTTTTAAGACATTTTCTCATTTAAGAGTTAGGCCCTTTTTGATATACACAACTGTCAGTTTCTTTAAGACCTTCTCATTTTTCCTTATGTGTGTGTGTGTTAAAAATACTTAGTATTCTAAAAATAAATAAATAAATAAATAAAAACCCACTCTTACAACTTTTCTCTCCATTATTTTTCATCCCCCCACATTTCACCCCAACGAAACACACCCTAAATGTCGCTTATTAAAGTTAAGCTGAGGATAAAGTCTATGATGTGTATCCAAGCATTAGGCTCTCTTAGATATATACCACTGTTAGTTTCTTTAAAATCTTCTCCCCTCTCTCCTTGTATGTGTGTGTTAAGATACTTAGTATTCTCAAAAGAAAAACAGTAGGTTAATCGCACATTGGAAAATGAGTGTGAGTTATAGAGGTTTAAAGCATGTACTGTTTATCCAAGAGATAGGCCCTCTTGGATATATACCACTGTTAGTTTCTTAAAAACCTTCTCCCCTCTCCCCTTGTATGTGTGTGTTAAGATACTTAGTCTTCTAAAAAAAAATTAAGCTTAGGAGAGAAGCATAGTTACCAAGCTATCTTATTGGCAATAATAAAATAATCTCAAAATTATCAAGTTTTAATGAAATCTACTCTTTCGAAGAGAAATGTCTAAGAGAATCATAATTGTTGATATTGGATTCAAAGGATTGGTGTATGTTTAAAACAACGTCACAATGAGTTCGGTTAACTAGGGTTTTTAGGGCATTTGTTAATGAACAATTTTTAAAAAGTTTTTACACAACTTTTATGAGAAAAGAAAAAACTCTAAAAAAATGGTTTTTTCTTTTTCCTATAAAAAGTTTCTGAAAATATTTCCTTAACAAATACTTTTAAGACATTCGTTAGCAAAATCTTAAGATAATATACCAAAATTCCTTAAGAAACCAAAATAAAAATTATATATATATATATATATATATATGAGTT
>NW_027070378.1:0-15787 GCF_002906115.3 Quercus suber
TTAGCATTAAAGTTTATCCTATTCACTTATGTTTAGTTTCACTAACCAAACGTTTTGGTTTTTAAGAGCTCAATCATTCATTCCTAAAGTACTCTGAATCTCTGATTCCCACCCACAATGGTAATGTGTGGTGAATGGTTCTCAAGGATCTACGGCAAGGTCGGAAATGCTATCACGATTATATCTTCTTCTCAAAGGCTGTGCCATTCATCTTTGGTAATAATTCCGAAAATAAAGTAAAAGTTTCATTAATGTTGGAGTTGACAGAGAATAGATTTGTATTCTTTTCTCTTTTTTTTTTTTTTTGTAAAAATAAAAATATTGTTTTTCTTCAATGAACTTCAGGATTGATTGTGAGCCATAGCATGATCAACTTGCAGTGGTGGAGATGTTGATTGATTACCTCAGTTACACCTGGGACAAGGACATCAATTTGCAAACAGCTGCAACAATCGTAAATCTTCAGGATGGCATGTCAACCGTATCAGCAGTTGTGTTGCGTATATTGCAGATAACTATATAAAATGTTTCACAACGATTGTCATCTGCGCTTTGGCCTACACTATGGTAATTCCACATTCTTTTCTTGTGTAATAAATAGCCTTTGGCTGATAAAACTATTTTAAAAAAAAAAAAAATTGGAATTTTCGAAGGTAGGTTACATAAAATGAAAGGAACAAAAAATACATAATGTGTTTTGAGAAATACTAACCCAACCTAGTTATTGATTAAGACCCCAAATTTTAATTTACAGCTTAATCTCACTTTTAGGGTAACCTTTTTTTTATATATAAAATGAATAACAATTCAAACCAAATTTAAGTGATTAGTCAATTATAGCGTGCATGAACATCAAAATAAGCATGGATAAACACATAGAGCATATATCAAGAGCAGGGACGGAACTAGGGCCAGTGACGACTCCATAAATTTTTTTAGAGTGTTCCTCAACAAGCATAAATTACACAATCTAATAAAAAGAAAATTTATATATTAACAACAACAACAATTAAAAAACACGAGAAGAATCTTGCACAGGAGATGAATTTTGGGTACGTGGTTTTCTTATCAAATATTTGTCCATAATTCTAGCCAAAAAAAAAAAAAAAAACAATAAACTATAAGTTCATTTGAAATATTAATAAAATTATTAATTATTGTTGTAACGTTGTTTAGTTGTTTCATTAATTTGTTTGTCTTTTATAAACTATAATTTGTTATATTGTTATTTCATTAATTATAAAATTATTAAGTGTTGTTTAGCCCAACATAATTTAATTTGTTTGTCTTTTATAATATATTGTTTTATTAATTATTGTTGTTTAGCCTAACAATAAACTATATTGCCTTAATTTGTTTGTCATTAATTATACTGCTTTAATTTGTTATATTGTTTAGCCTCATGTGCACATTAAACTAAAAGCACTAAAAGAGCCACTGATGTGCACATTATTTACACATCTTATGTGTAGCACAATAATTAAAGCACTAAAACTGTGTAATGTGCACTTGTGCAGCCGGACCCCATCCCATGTGCCCATCCACCCCACCCCACTCAACACACAAGCAAGCCTCATGATGCCCCCTATCAATCAGAAAATTTCACAATCATGCATTACACTAAAAAACAATTAATATTTCACCAACACCAACAGATAAGATAAACTGATAAAGCCAAATTCAATTTCAAAAAGTCAAAAACAGAAAAAATTTAATAAAGCTAAAGACTAAAGTTTGGCCAATCAAAAGAGAGAGAGAGTTACTGAGTTGGTCTTATTAAAGAATAAAGAGAGAGAGAGAGAGAGAGAGAGAGAGAGAGAGAGAGAGAGAGAGAGTCATTTCATAATTTTCATTTCAGACTTTTCAGTTCAGATAGAGAGAGAGTGAGAGACCGAGAGGGAGTCAGAGAGAAAAGAGAGAGACTGAGAGAAGTTAGCTTAGAAAAAAAAATGAAATACCTTGAGGCAGGGTCGGACTGTTGGAGGGAGCATTGGAGCAACGGCAGCAGCTGAGTAATGAGCAAGGAGGCGGGAGGCCTGAATTGGACTGGGCACAAGCGGACGAGCCAGCGGGTAAGCGATTTGCAGATCTGGCACTGGCAATCTCTGTCCTCCATTCCGATGAGCAACGATGAGCGACGTTGGCTACTTGGCTTGGATGAGCCTCAACAAGCGACATTGCTCAATGCTCTGTGACCTTTGTCTGTCTTTAGATTAGGGTTAGCTTAGTGATTTCATTTTTTTTAAATTTTTTTTTTATAAAGCTTTAATGAGAATCTGTAGGTTTGTCTTTTTTTTTCCTTTTTTTTTTTTATGAGGCGCTGCGCTGCTCTGTTTTTTTTTTTTTTTTTTTTTTGTGAGGATATGTGGGTTTGTCTATAATCTGTTGGGCATTTGGTCTTGTCGTGGGTTTGCCTCTGTTATATTTTTTTCCCAGATTTTATTTTAATTTTTTTTTTATTTGAGGGTGTTCTTAATTTTGTGATTGAGGGTGTTCCTAATACAGAGCAAATATAAATTTTTTTTATTATATATAAATTTTTTTTTTAGGTCAGGGTGTTCTAACCCCCCCCCCCCCCCCAGCTAGTTCTTAAGAAATTAAAAAAGAAAAAGAAAAAAGTGTGTGTTTTACCATTCTATATTTTGGGCCTCCACTTTTAGAACTTTTAGGCCCCTTCCCCTACAATTTTACATTGATTTTATTATAATAGCATTTTCATTAGTTGTAAAATAGCATAAGGTTCCAAAATTTTCCAATCAACTCCAAAATACACCCACATCAATCTATGAATCATTGTGCAAAAATACTTTTGTGCTATAATAACTGTGCAAATTTAAACAATTACTATAATACAAATGTATTTTTGCAAATTTACACAATTACAATAACACAAATGTATTTTTATACAATGATATATAGACTAATGTGGGTCTATTTTGGGTTGATTGGGAAAATTTACACAAATATTGTTGCTATGCAAATGAATGTTTTAGAAATTATTTAGATTGAGGACAATGGTTTTTGGTTGAGGAAGAGAGAGATGATTTGAGATAATAATAAAAAATTGATAAGGAAGTAGTATTATGAAGAAATGTAGAAATAAATAATAGGAAGTATATAAAATAAAAAATAGGTTATTATGGTAAAATAAATAGAAATTTTTGCATGAGATAATAGAAATGCTCTAATGTATTAAGAACAATGTAGTTTTTTGTTTTTGTCTTTATTAGTAGATGATTGCATTATGATGTATTATGAAACAAATTTTTTTTTTTTCTTTGTTGATTGTTTGTTAATACTAAATAGATACTTATTTGAAATTTCAAGATTTTTTTTTTAACTTATACTCCGGCCCCCCTTAACTCAAAATCTTGGGCCTATCCCTAATAAAGAGCAACCCACATAAAATTAAAGACACAATACCACAAGATAACACTAAATGTGTTATTGAAGAGAAAACGCGAGAAGCAAGCGAAAAAATGTCTTTGTGGCACCCACACTTAAATGATCCACTAGAATAGATTGTTGCAATACAAATTACATGACACAACCCTCCAAGCAATACTATAATCTTGTACTCAAGAACTCTAAGCTTTTGCTGGCAATTCCTAGACTCATTTCTCTACTCTAGCAATAGGATATGCAATTGAGCTCCAATTGCATCTTCAAACTTCTATGGCTGATTTAATTTTGTGGCAGTTCCAATTATTCCCAAGACTGCCAACAACACTCACAACACTTTGGTGATGATGGGTGTGAAGAATTTAATCTCCTCTCAAGAATTTGGCTATGGTGAGAGGGAAAAAGTAGAGAAAAATGGTAAGTGTTTGGCTCTCACAATTTATTGGTTTCTTTCAACTTTCAAATGAGAATTAGGGTTTAATTTGTGGGAAATGAGGTTTATAAAGGATGGGTAAAGGCTAGAGCAACAAGAGAGTGAATTTTTGCTATTCTGACCATTTTAGTTGACCAAGGGTTAGGTGAAAGTTGGACAATGTTTTTCCCAACAGATTTTCAAATGCTTGACGTGTGCCAGTTTTCATGGGACCAATAAAATTATTTGTTCATTATCAAGTATGATTAGACTCGATTTATGAAGATGCATCGAAGCCATTGAAATTTGATTTAATGATAACTTTCAATCTAGGGGTCTGATTGAGGTCTGTGACCAGTTGTTTTGATCATTAAGACATTAGCATCATTTTGATTAGGGACAATTGAAGATCAAATGGATAGAATTAATATGATATCTCCAAGTATGAAATTACCCTTTTACCCTTCATATGAGATTAAATCTAGGTTGCAGAAAAAGGTGTCCATAACAATACATAATTTTAGATGTGAAATATAAACATATAAATCAGTTTAAGCATGTGTAGAGCACAATCTAAGCTTGTAGTAAATAAAGTATGAAAATTATGATTAGGTATTTCCACACACATCCTTAGAACATTGAACTCTACTCACAAATCATAACTAGATAATCATAACCAGCTTGACAATGCACTATGCTATTAGTACAAACGTACTAGGCCAAATACAAGTAATATGTGATCAACCATATTTTGGTTAAATTTTTAGATTTTTCATTTTTTTTTAATTGTTGTGTTTTTAGATTTTTAAAAACTCACACAAAAACAAATGAAAAGCATTGATCATATAACAACAAACAAGATAAATAACTCCAAAATAAAAAGGATGTATATTGCATGTGAATGAAAAATCTAATATGCAAAATATGTCCTAAAGATTAGATTAATTAGATCAAGGATGGAGTAGAAACCTCTCAAGTTAGAGCGTCTTACTTCACCCAAATAGCTTTAATCTTCAATTTAGGGGTGAAGAAACATGAGGAGGGGGGAATTGTCTACACAAAGACAAAGATTTGGTAGCAAACTTACCAAGGTCCAAAGAACTTAAGATTGACTAAATTTTCTTCACAAGTTGGCCTTGGTATGCGATAGAAGGAATACCAACAATTCTAGAAACTCCACGTTTAGCATGTTCCCTTGGGCTTCCTCTAGGAATCAATCTAGCAACATGATTTTGTTTTTGTCTCAACAAAGAACAATGTGGTCTAATATGACTAATAAAACCACAATGGTGGTAAGTGGGAACAAAATTTGATCCAACCATTTTCTTAGGATGAGACCTAAACACTGGCTTCGACTTATGAGCTTCCACCATAAGCCTTTTGCCATTATCCAATCTAGCTAAATTAGCATTTATCTCCACTTTAGGATGGTAAAGTTGTGATTTCCAACTAGCCTTTGTTGGCTTTAATTCCGTGTTAAATTTGATTGTAATTACTTCAATCATTTCCCTGTATTTATGTGAGTTTATTTGTAAGGGATAAGTGTGAGAGATCGGTGAAGAATCAAGCTTCAAAGATGAATCAACGTAGTTTGTGACTAGCTCAAGAGAAGAGTAACTCGTAAAAGGTCACGTGTGAAGCACATAACTAGAAGCTGAAGAGTCACGCCAACCTGTCAAGTTTGCAAGTACTTCGCGAGAAGGGCTATCTTGCGAGGTACCTATGAAACATTCTATCTGGCAAAAAGATAAAGTGCTTTACCAAATTCTTTATCCACACTATAAATACCCTTATTACCCATGAATTGTAAGGAGTACTTTTTAGAGAAAAAACCCTAGCAAATACACATGAGAGTTAGAGATTGTTACCGGGCTGAATTGCAAGATCTGGGAAGTTAGTGAAGACAAGACTCCGAGAAGTCCATTGGTAGCAGAAGTTTGAAGGGTCCTTTGTTATTTGTATATTCCAACTTTATTCACTAGCGGATCGATTTCGACTTGGAGGGTTATAGAGAGGTTTTTCGGTTTTCTCTTCAATAACATGTCTTGGTATTATCTTGTGTTTGTCTCTCTCTTCTCTACTCTTTAAACTTTCATTTTATTGTTTATTGTGGATGGATATAGCTTAGAATAGTGTTATCGGTTTGTTGCGCACATTTACTCTTATTCCGCACTTTGTTAAGTTAGATTAAAGTAATCTAGCCGTAATTTTTAATTTGGATTTCAACAAGCTCTTGTGTTTTCACGCTAGGGTAGTGACTAAGGTTGTTCTATCAGACCTTAAATGTGGAGCACCTTGATGATAGACATTTTTTATGTGTCGAAATATATTAACGAAAATTTAAGAAGTTTCACAAAAATCTAAATATCAATGTCCTTCTTGATGCAGGGATTGATGCTGTTATGGGTTTCAACTTCTCGAGGCCAATATGGACCTATTTATGTTGCAGCGTTGGCTGTAGCACTTGGTAAATATGGCCTAGATTCAATCCTAAAAGAATTTCTTTCTGAACAGTTGATTGAGGGAGAAAATGAAAATTCCAACGAAAGTAAAGCCCAAATAGAGGGTCGTACAAATGTCTGGTGGTGTATTGCCTGGATTTCTGGATCTGCCATTGCTGTCTTTTGCCTTTCAGAAGTAGAATGGGAAAGAACCTTCTTACCTTCCAGTGTGGTGATGGGAGCATCTCTTTTGTTGTTCTTATGCGGCTTCAAATTTTACTGTCCCAAAAGACACAATAGGAACTCCCATGTTATTTTCAAAGTCTTCAAGGCAGCTATATCCAAACGTTATCTCGCCTACCCTGGTACACCAACTCAGTTATCTTGGAAATCTGAACCAAATCCAAAGTTGTACGAAGAGGAAAATAATCAAATACTATTGTTGCCAAAAGTTTTTTGGTTCAGGTTGGTCTCTTTCTCTCGGTGTTACGCACACTTCGTTCGTATGTGTTTTCAAAACACATTTTTACAATTTTAACTAAAATTATGTTTTTAAAACTGATGTGGTGTTCCATAGAATCCATACATATGATGTGGGGAATTCATGGGTAATTATGCTGATGCAGGTGGTTAGACAAAGCTGCTGTGACTGTAGAAAAAACCTTAAGCAGTCCGCAGGAAGAGGAGAATCTTTGCTCAGTTGAACAAGTGACCCAAGTAAAGTGCTTTTTGAAATTGATACCTTTGTGGACAACCTTTTTAGCCTATAGTTTGGTCCAGGCTACCGGACATACTTTCTTTATTGAACAAAGTACCAACTTGAAGAATACGATTACTGAAAAGGATGTCACGGTTCTAGTTGCTTTCTTCGTACTCAATTACTTTCTACGCTTCATAATCCCGCATCTGTTTTGGTCAGAGAAAGCAAGAAATCCCAATGTCACACTGGTGAGAATTGGTGTTGGGATGATTTGTTCTGTATTGTGTTGCATTGCAGCTTGGCAGGTGGAGGTCCACAGATTGAAGCAGGTCAACAGATTGAAAGAAATTAAGGGACTTAATCATGACGACGACCTATTTGAGGAAGACACTATCTCCATGAGTATCCTCTGGTTACTTCCACAATTTATTTTGTTGGGACTAACGGAGGGACTTGTCGAAGAAGGCCTCCAGGAATTTTTCAGTAAGCACGTCACTAAATCGATGTGGAATTCTGGGAAATTGTTGACTGGATGTGTATTAAGTTTCGGAAATTTCTTCAGCATACCTTGTGTCCATCTAGTAAGAAGTTGGTTCAAGGGCACCATAAACCAGAGTCATCTGGATAGGTATTTTCTGACTTTAGCAATAGTAAGCTCTGTGTTCCTTTGCTTTTATGTGTACGCTTCAATATCTAACTCCAAGTATGCCGAAATAAGAGATTTATCAAAGGAAGCAGAATTAGCCCCTAATGTTTCAACGGAAGGAAGAGAGATGAAAGATGAAATGTCGCTGGCTTCTTCCTCTGCTCGAAACACACCTTTAAATGAGGACTTGGACGATCATCCATCTCACTCTATTTTAAACATACCCCAAGGAGATGGTGTTGAAGACAAACCAAACCCCTGCCGACTAGGAACCACTCTTTCTTATGGACAAAGGTGTCCATAGTCATGGCCTCCACTCGCCACCTCTACTTCCGCTTAGCAAATGTTGAAATGGTTGGTATGCAATCTTCCCCGGATGTACACTATGCTGAATCTATGGAGAAACTCCCTTTGCAGTCCCACGCATCCACTGAAGCTGAGGAGGTAATCTATGATGATGAGCCTAGGAACTAAGTTCCACGGTTTAAAAATTAAGCAACAACATTTTAAAATGTTTGTACCTTGTAATTGAATTTAATAAATAGGTTGGAAATCTTATCTATTAGTGCTCCATATTTTTCGTTATTTCCATCTTATATTTTATTAGCTTTTCTTTTTTGAGAATTGGCTTTATTTAAATAAGTATCTAATTATCCCCAAAATCAGATATTGGGCCAAGATGCTCTTGTTATAGGCTGCAATAGCAGAAGCATATAGATTAACAGAAGAAGATAAGCAGATTAATTTTCGGGCTGTAGCTCATCAAGTTTTCTGGCAGCAGCATTCCCTAGAACAACATTTTCATGGATGTTGCAGGCTGATAGAAAAATCTGCCATATATGAGCATCAAGGTGAATGAGCATTTGTTTGATTGTCCTCTTTGCATCTTCTAGGTTTCCAACTTGTCCAAGCAAGTCAAACATGTTGGCATATTGTTCTAAACGAAGGACTGAGAAACACAAACACAAGTATGGGTAGGACATAAAAACACGGTAATTTTTTGAAAAGTTCGGACACAAAACTGCAGGGATACGCATATTAAAATTAGAATACAAAACAAGAATAAGATCCAAAAAGTAAATAAAATATGAGCAACAGCTTGAAGGAAGAGGGTGAAACTGCCTTGCATTACAATATGAGTAACAAGATCAGAAATGTCCCCACTACAATAATCAACAAAAATCTGAGGGGCAGAAGGCCTCTTCCAAAAAGGGGGCAGATAAGTCAAGAATATCAGCAAATGCTTTCCACTCATTAGTCTCTGTGTTCTCTGGAGCCTCTTGAGATCACCAACACTCTGGCAGGAAAACTTATATGAGGAAGAATTGAAACAATTGAAAGCACTGATCCATGTTAGACACCGTATGATCAGTGATCATTATCTTATTAATATAGTTATTTTTCTTCTACCACTCCCTTTACTCAAGTCAAGATATTACATCCTGCTTCTTGAAAATTTGAACTGATTTTAAATAGATGAATGCCGCCTATCATTAAAATAACAACCAATTTCAATACCTATAAACATTCATTACTAAGTCATTTGAAAATGTATAAGTTACATGTTGTAGAAAGATGTCACGAGCCAAGCTTGTTCTCACTGGGACAAGAGGTCGCTATGTGTAAAGTAGCCTCCATGATATATCTTTATGTCATAAAATATGAGACTGTAAACATGAAACAAAACTAATATCCTAAGCATATGAAGTCGTAAATCTAATTATTATGTATCTTCCTGCCACGTCCTCATTCACCCACTGGCCACTTTCTACCGCAAGAACCATAAACAATCTCAAAAGATTGTGAATCCAATAGAGTTATATGATAAACTACTACTTATCCCAAAAGCTGAATCTGATAGAAGATTCTCAAATTTTAATCAATTAACCATTATTCTAACACTATATACTGGCTTACCTTCACCCAGACTCCCAACTCATCAGTCAAGCATCTTTCCATTTTTGATAGAAGATTCATCCATCCTTGGCAAAAATATCAGAAGCAGAATGCCACAGCTTAAAAGAGATCAGATGAAGTCAAGGACAGAAGCAGACACTCTCCATGGGAGACTGTGTAGCAGCAAACTTCTAAAACTTTGTTATGACCACATTCCGATGTCAAAACTCACTTTGAGCAGCCAAAAAAGGACCATAAGTGCCAATTTACATGTAATATCTCACTTTTTTTCTTTCTAATGTTGTAGATTTCAGTCAAAAGAAGGCCACATTTGTTAACAGTATCTGTGATGGAAAGCAGAATCCAATCATTGCTTTCTGTTGTGACTAGAAATACTGCCACTGTAGATTAACAACAGAGCTTTTAGTGAGCAATGCACACCTGTGCAGTCATAATTTTGGCAAATGGCAGTTTATGGAGAATTCTCTCTCAGAGTTGTGTTAGTTAAGTTGGAACAAAGAGCTGCAAAGCCATAATTTATGGCCTTTTCAGACTTTCGCCTCTGACCACTAGTCAGATAAAATTTCTTAAGTCATCTGTAATACATATGTTGAATGGATTTCATATGCCAACTGATTTTAGACAACAGGTAACGACACTTGATGAGTTCTGGAAACACAAACACCCTGCAGAGTTAATTGCAGCAAAAAAATTAGAAAAAATTCCTCTGCTTCTAATTCATATTTTCATCAGGAAAGCATCATTTTGATCCAATTTTGGAGACACCAACATCTGATCATACAACTTTATTAGCTCCATATATATTTCTTTACTCTCAGGATGTGACATGTCGCCAGCAAAAAAGTAATGTACGGATCCTCCAACTTGAATCCAACTAGAACCAGGTTATTTGTGAACTACTTTTTCCTTCATTTGTTTCCTGAATTTTCCAACATCACTCCACATACCAGCAGAAGCATAGAGATTTGACAGAAGAAGATAAGCAGATTCATTTTCAGGTTGCAGCTCAAGAAGTTTTCTGGCAGCAACATTCCCCAGAACAACATTTCCATGGATGTTGCAGGCTGATAGAAGAATTTGCCATATATGAGCATCAGGGTGAATAGGCATTTGATCAATTGTCCTCTTTGCATCTTCTAGGAGTCCAACTCGACTGAGCAGGTCAACCATACAGGCATAGTGTTCTAAATGTGGGATGAATCTATGAAGTTCAAACATAGAGTTTAAGTAATCATTTGCTTCTCTCACCAGCCCTGCATGACAGCATGAAGTAAGAAATCCAAGAAAAGTTATCTCATCTGATTCTATTCCAGATTTACACATTTTCTCAAAAACATCAGAAACTTCATGAAAACAACCATGTTGAGCATATCCCATTATCATGGCATTCCAAGCAGCCAAATTGTTTCTAGATGTAATCCTAAAAGCCTTCTGTGCATCACCAATGCTTCCGCACTTACAGTAGATGTCAATAACAGTACTTTCCACAAATGTATCCTGATCAAATCCAAATTTAAGACACAGTGAGTGAACTACTCTTCCCTGTACCAAATCTGTCAATGCACCACAAGCTTTGACGACAATACTGAAGATTGTACTGTCCACTTCAAGGTACAAGCTTCTTGAGGTGTAGAACAAACTTAAAGCATCAGCATGGCAATATCTCTTTTGCTTCATCTATCCCATGGCATTTCCCATATGTTTTTATCAAGCAAGACACCATAGAATCATTGAACATAAAGCCACATTTAATCATATGCAAATGAATTTGCATTGCCTGAATTACAGAATTTGAGTTAGAAACAACTTCAAGAATGCTAGCCAGATTATATTCATTTGGCTGTAGTGAAAGATCACGCATTTGAGAAAACACTTCAAGACCCAGACTACTAAAAATCCATTCTCAGAATACCCAGCAGTCACAGAAATTCCAAGAAACAGAAACTCGATGAAGCATATCATCAAAAACATGTCTAGCATCATACATTCCACCACACTTCCCGTACGTGGACATCAATGCATTGCTAACACAAATCACTTTCAAAAAACCCACCACATTGTACACTCACTCATCTCCAAATCCCCAGATTGCAAAACTTTAAACAACTCCAAAGCTTCCAAACCATCACAAGCAGCTCCTATCCATTCAGTCCAAGACACATCATCTGGTTCAGAAATTTCATCAAACATCTTAACTGCAGCCACCTTATTCCCACACTTACAGTACATGTTCATAATAGCTTTATTCAAATGTATAAAACTGCCACACAACAAACCCATCTTAACACCAATACCATGAACCTGTTCCCCCTCTCTCACATCAAACAGTGCACCAAGCACCCCAGTCAAGCTAAACTCATTCAGCTCCAAACTCAAACCCCTCATTTCCACAAAAACCACCTTACCCTTCTCAAACTCCCCATTCCACACATACCCACAAACCATAGCAGTCCAAACCACATTGTCCAATACCAAACATTCCCCAAAACACTTCTAAGCCTTTTCAACATCCCCAGCTCTCGCATAGTTCTCTATAAACACACTCACCAAATAAGCTCCCGAGCCAAACCCCATTCTCAAACAAACTCCATGGGCAGCCTCGTTTTCCTGCAAACTTTCACACGCTTTAACCAAAGAGCTCAACGTAAACACATCAGGTTCCAGACCCAGATGTCTTAAATTGTTAAAAGAGCTCGAAAACGGGTCTGGGTTGGCGAAACCTGGCGAACCCAGAAATGAGAGCGTTGAATGAGACTGTATCGGGGTTATGGGTTTCGAAGAGATACTTGGAAGCGCGTGAGAAATGTCCGAGTTTAGAGAAGTGGGAAATGAGAGTGGTGGAGAGGTAAGGGTGTAAGGAGTGACCGGACTTGATGAAGAGAGCGTAGGTTTGGTCAGTGAGCTTGGGGTTTGGAAGAGAAGCTTTGATGGCTTGTGGGTAGAGACCGTTGGTAAGTAGGGTTTTGAGGGATTGGCTTTGGCTAATCCTCTTCATGCATGTGATGTTGTGATGTGAGGCTTCTTTGAAATTGAGAGGTGTGTTATTCAGCGTGTGTGTGGTGCGGACGGAAGCTGTGGACTCCTGCAGTTGCATCACAGTCTCACCGACTCACAATTATGAAATTAACCGTGGCTCACGTAAAAGATCATTAACAAATACCCTTAAGCTACTTGTTAACTTTTTCTTTAAACCATCTGACGATTTTAACAAATGTATTTTACAAACACGATTTTAAAAAGAATTGGAAGTTTGCAATATTAAATTTGTAATAAGATTTTTTGTGTATAACGTATCTATATATTTATTTGTGTGTGTGTATTAGATCCTAGAGAACTATTAAACAAATTTTGCTCTACTGATACTTTAACTCTTAAAATACATAATAAAAAGTACTTCCATTGTTCTAAATTGTTGATTATGTTTAGAAAAATTCAACTATTTAAATGAGAATTATTTAATGTATTGTTTTTAATTAAAAATGTTAAATGTAATATTATTAGCAAACGCGATGTGTTATACTATGTTGTGTATGCTAGAGTGGATGCAGAAGGAGAAGCATAGAATAGGAACATCGAGAACACGAGTGTTACATGGTTCAGCCTTATCAGCCTACATCCACAGAGGAATCCCTTAAGGGCTACATCTTTATTGTATAAGAGTGTAGTACAAAACCTGTGTTATAACGAACCCTAACATGAGTATATATAGGCGACTAAACCCTAGACTACTAATACAAGCAGGAATGGGCTTGGGCCTATTACATTGGGCTAATATGTCTAATATATATCTCTAACACCCTCCCTCAAACTCAAGTTGGAAGCTCGATGAAGGTTTGAGGTTGGATAAGCACGAGAAGATCACTTGAAGAATGCCTTTGAAGAAACCACGATGAAGAATATACCAATAAACCAATTTCAGAGCTTCAAATGAAGAAACGGAGTTCAAAATTGGAATTTACGCGAAAAATTGAGCAAGATAGGCCTTCTCGGGAAATTTTTGACTTTAGTCAAAAGTCAACACAAAAGTCAAAGTTAATTGTCCAGGGTCAAAGTCAATGGTCAGTGCTTCACGGGTCAGATCCAGGTGGTCCGGGTCGGGTCGGTTCGGGTCAATGGTCAGCTTGGTGACGTGGTGCTGACGAGGCGACACTGCTGACGTGGCTGATGACGTGTCTAGGGCTGACGTGGCTTTGTTTGCTGCGTGGCTGCTGACGTGGAGTAATGACGTCATCCGATGATGTCATCACCTTCAGCGCGTGTACGGCGCATGAATCTATTACAAGCTCGTGGGAACGACGACGAGGATCCAGGAGGCGCGTGATAGCGCGTGCAGGATAGGTTGAGGACCAAATTTCTATGCGTCGTAGAACGGCGGAGGAAAAGGCCGATATGGCGGCGCATGTGGCCGATGGATGAGCTGCACTTGATTAAATTGTGGCGGCGCGTGTGGGTGGTTCCGGAGCTGTTATCAGCGTATGGAGGCGCGTGAGGCTGCCGTTGATGGCCAAGTTTTTGGGTTTTCCTTACGGGAGACTGAGGAGCACGCCTGTGGGGTTGGTTTCTTCAGGCGAAGGCTTGATTTGCACAGATCTATAAGGTGAGTGATTCGACTTACTTGAGAGATCAGAGATGTAGCAGCGAGGCAGCAACGGAGTTTCCGTGGGAGCTGCGTGATGCTGTAGACCCAGATTTGAAAGAAGGCGTAGGCACTGTTGTGTATCTGTGTTACGCACGTGAGAATCTTCTTTGCTTGCTAGAGATGTTTGTTTGATGCCAAGATCGAAGTTTGGCTCTGATACCATGTTAAATGTAATATTATTAGCAAACGCGATGTGTTATACTATGTTGTGTATACTAGAGTGGATGCGGAAGGAGAAGCATAGAATAGGAACATCGAGAACACGAGAGTTACATGGTTCAGCCTTGTCGGCTTACATCCACGAAGGAATCCTTTAAGGGTTACATCTTTATTGTATAAGAGTGTAGTACAAAACCTGTGTTACAATGAACCCTAACATGAGTATATATAGGCGAATAAACGCTAGACTACTAGTACAAGTAGGAATGGGCTTGGGCCTATTACATTGGGTTAATATGTCTAATATATATCTCTAACAAAAAAGATATGTATAAGTTTCCAAAACTATCCATATTAATTTAAACGTCAATGAAAAAATAGTTTTGACATTTTAAATAATTTTCTTATAAATAAATAAAAAGGGTAAAATAATAAAAAAATTTAAATAAATTGGTAAAATAATTTTTTTTATAAATAATTTAAAAGGGTAATATAAAAAATTTATTTATCGACTTTTCAAAATTGACCATATATAGTTTGAGATATCCCAAAATAGAATAAAATACTAAGGGCATGTTTGGTAGACTGTAATAGGCGTTGTAATGTAATAGTTATTCCTATAGTTTAGTTATTATTTAGTTTGGTTATTCTTTAGTTTGGTTATGTTTTTATTACAAGGAATAGTTATTCCTTGTGAATAGCTATTCTTCAAAATAAGGAATAACTATTCCTCTTTAAAAGGTTGTATTAGCTATTCCTTAGTAAATATAATAATTTCAAAACTTAATATATTTCCAAATAAACAAACTTTCCATATGCAACTAACTATTATAAAAATAAAAAATCATAAAAAATAACATATATATCTCTCTTAAATTTAAAAATAATAATTTTTGAGAAGATATAATTATATGAGTAAGATATTTCCTAAAATAAATCTTAAGTTTCATTCTAATGTTATAACTCACAACCAAACTAATAAATAGGTTTAGTTATTACATTACAACACATTTTATTCCTAGTAATAAAGATTACAATTTCTGTTGTAATCCTCATACAGTGTACCAAACATACCCTAACAATTTGAGACTTAGTACCGACTTTATTTCAAAAGTCTTCGCAAATAAAAAAATATATTTCAAAAGGTTTTTAAACTCATATTAATAAATGTAACTAGTGTCACTTCAATTTCAAGAATTGTAAACAAATATGTGTTAGGGGAATTTGACATAAAGAGAAACAAAAAGTGAAATTTGTTAGATAACAATTTTAATGTAAAGAAAGCATGAAGGTAATGGCATGTTCATCCAAGAAATCAATGTAAACAAATAATTCCTAGCCTAGACATGTTCATCTAAATATGTGAAGAAAAAAACAAAGTTGTCATGTTATTTGTCATCAACATAATTGCAAAGAGAAAAAAAAAAAAAAAAAAAAAAAAAAAAAAAAAAAAAAAAAAAAAAAAAAAAAA
>NW_027070378.1:15799-26047 GCF_002906115.3 Quercus suber
AAAAATTCACACACACACACACACACACACACACACACACATTTAAGCATATTTGATCATCCAAGCAATTATGAAAAAGTAAAGGAAAATCCCTTAGACATGTTCATCTAGAGAAAATCAAAATACTTAGACATGTTCATTCAAGCATTTAAAAAATAAAAAATAAAACAACTACCTAGACATGTTCATCTAAGCATTCAAGGGAAAGTTGTGCCTTAGCCTAGAATTGTTCATCTAAGCAGTCAAGAGAAAATTGTGCTTTAGCCTAGAAGTGTTCATCTAAGCACATAAAAGGAATATCAATGAGACATATAGGCATGTTCATCCAAGAATATCATAAAAGAAGCAAATAATGACTTGTAAGCATTTATTCCAGCATGTGTAGAAAGTTAAAGAATATAATTAACTACTTACCAGCATAGAGTATAAATTAAAAGGGAAAAGTGATCACTTAGAGGGCTAGGGAGGAAGCAAGGAAGTACTAAACTACAACCAAAGTAAGAACAATGGTTGCACAACAATTTTTCTTTTCTGCTTTCTCACTAGCTCTCCAGAGGGAATTCCCAGGGATCTTGAAAATGGAAGAGGTCTTCTCCATTTATAGGGGAAGGGATGGCTTAGCTTTAAAGCTAAGTCATTAGCTTTCTTCTAAAGCTAAGGGAGGAAATAAACTTGTTTGAATGAGCTGGAACGGATTTGGTGTTGATCCTCATTTGAAATTTTGAAAGAAAATTGAAGATGATGCTGAATTTGTGTTACCTTCTGCACCTGTTTCGTATTTTGGCCATAAATTTATGTTCGAAATTACAAATGATGCAGGATTGGTGACTTTTGAAAGGAAACTCATTCTCTACAACTTTTCTAGAAATAGAGAAAACCAAATTTCAACTTTGTCTAGGCCAAAATTGTGATTCAAGTTTCTGCTGAAGATAATAACGTTTTTTGAGCCTAGCTTTTTTCTGTTTTTTTTTTTTTTTTTGAATTTTTTTTGAATTTTTTCATGGATCATATCTTTTTCCCTCCAAATTTTTTTTCAAAAGAGCATATAAGATGCCATAAAGGAAAACATTTTTTATTAAAAAATAAAGAATAAATAAAATGAAATCTAATCAAAATTCACACTTAATTAATTTTAAATTAATTCTTATTGGAAACAATCAAAATTAAGTGTTTAAAATAGGATGTGAGCGAGCCTATTGTGTAAGTGAGCCATGATCTTTGAAAATTATTTGTATGATAGCTTTTGATCAGGTGGTCAGATCAAAGTCCATTAAATATCATTATAATCGTTAGAGCATCAAGATTTGTTTTGTATCACAAATCTAAAGATCTACCGGTTGGTTAAATGCAAGTTGTAAAATGTGGCGTCTACATAATGCTCCTCATTGACAAAGCTTGAAAAGCGAATGTCAATGTAAAAGAAAGACACCAAATTTTGCAACTTGAAATTTAACCAATGTGTGATGAAAATTTGTTAAAGTTTTGGAAACTTGTTGGTTTCCGAAAATTTTTGATCCAAAATGTGTTGGCAATTTTCTCAAAAAAACTTGTTATTATTTTTTTGTTGAAAATTTTGAACTTGTAAATTATTTTTAAAAAACCTTGTTGGGCTTTTTTTTTTTTTTTTTTTATTTGAAAACTCTGTTGGGTTTTCTTGTAAAGATCTTGGCAAATTTTCTAAAAACTTGTTTGTTTGTTGAAAATTTTTGAACTTGAAACTTGTTGAAAATCTTATTGAATTTTCTCTTGAAAATTTTGATATTCTTATCAAAATTTGTGTTTGTGAAAACATGTTGGGCATTCTTGGAATGATCTTGTTATGTCTTTTAGAAATTTGATAAAAACCTTGTTGGGTTTTCTTAAGAAGATCTTGGCAAATTTTCTAAAAACTTGTATGTTTTTTGAAAAAATTTTAACGTAAAACTTGTTGAAAATCTTGATGAATTTCTTCTAAAAATTTTGATATTCTTATCAAAATTTGTATTTGTGAAAACATGTTGGGCATTCTTGGAATGATCTTGTCATGTCTTTTGGAAATTTGATAAAAACCTTGTTGGGTTATTGTGAAAACTATGTAACATTGTCAAGCGTTCTTTTTCTGAGAGATGTTTTGAAATCTTGAAGGATTTTCCTTGACTTCTGAAAAAGATGCTAAAACTTTTGTTTGATTTTTCAAGAAAGTCATGAAAACCTTGTTTTGAAAAATTGTTGACAAACCTTGTTGGTTTTTTGGAAAATTTTGTTCACAAACCTTGTCGGGTTTTGAGAATTTTATTAGAAAACCTTGTTTGGGTTTTTGAGAATTTTTTTGAAAAAACTTGTCAATTTTTTTTGAAAATTTGTTAAATAAAGTATGAAAACCTTGATGGGTTCTGTTGAAAATTTGTAAGAATTTTGAAAAACTTTCAAGTTTCCTTGAAAAAGGTTATGAATTTTCTGAAAATCTTGTTGGATTTTTTTGAAAACCTTTTTGTGACTTTCAAGAAAAAAACTTTGTTAAACCCTAGAGCCTGAGATGTTGGACAATATTAGTCAACTTCAATGAATGCAAGAGACTCCTTAGTCAAGCCTTGTGTGATGTGGGAGACTTCTTAGTTGATCCATGTGAGATGTGAGACTTCTTAACTGATTTGGTGATATGGACTTGAAGTTGTTATTGAGTGCTGAAATGAATGAGAGATTTTTGCTTAATTCCTGCAAAGATGAAAATTTTCCTTTCTCAAGCTTGTTAGAACCAGTTTGAAAGTTCAAATAGCGTATAAAACACCAATGAATGTTTAGACCCCCAATTACAAAAATACCAACACAAGCTTATAAACAAACAGTATATATGCAGAATATGATATATAAGCTATATCCAAATTGGTAACACACTCTAAACCATAATTAATTACAAATACAGTAGCAATTAAAAGGTAAAGAGAAAGGAAAGAGAGATGCAAATACAAAGATAACACGGCGATGTGTTGTCGAAGAGGAAACCGAAGTACTCAGCGAAAAATCTCTCCGCCGCCCTCCAAGCGGTAAATGATCCACTAAAGAATATAGTTAGGATACATGAATAGCAGAAGACCCTCTAAGCCTAATCTACCCAGTGCACCTTAGCCCTCCAAGCTTCTTGCTTCAACAGGGTTACGCTGAACCTTGTCTTCTTTAACTTACCAGATCTCGCAATAAGCTCATTGCATCAACCAAATGAATTGGTCCTCTGTAAATTGCTTCCTAAGCACCAAAACACCTCCTCACTAATATGGGTATGATGAGATAAGGATTTAACAAATGTACCTCTCAAGAATATTTCAATGGAGAGGGTAAGAGTAGAGGAATTTGGAGAATCAAATAATAAAGATTGTGAATGAGTTAATCTTGTTTTTCTCTGGGGTTTCTCTCTCAAAATTCTCTTTGGAAACTCTTTACATTTCGTGGGTATAAGGATATTCATAGTAGTGTGTATGAGGAATGCAAAAAGTCAGTTTTCATCCAAACAGGGCATTCTGGCAACTTAATCTCGTGACTGGAACGAGTCGCAAGCTAATAACTTGGCCAGACTGAAATTTTTGTCCTGAAATGCTTCAGCTGTCGTGACCCTTCAGCTCCCTTGCATGCTCCACATGTGTGCCACTTTGGCGACTTGCAGTCGCGAGTCAATCACGAGATCCAGTCACGAGACTCCTTTGATTGCACACATCTTGAGTTTTCTTCACACTCTCTCACACACAACCCTACATAAATCCCACATAAATACAGGGTATCTAATTGCTAAATTACAAGCAAATTTGGCACAGAATAAGGTTAACACATGATTGAATAAATTCAACCTTACATAGTTAATTTGAACCAATGCCCCTAGTATAAACATGCTTGCATAGAAAAATAGATGAAAAGCTTGCATATGAAAACTAATGGGCCAATGCTCATAATTTAGGCATGCTTAATGCAGATAAAAAGAAAATGGGCCAATGCCCCTAGTTTAAAGCTATTTGCAAACAACTTTGGGTTATTGTCTTGATTTGGTGCCTATTGTTTACAGAGCCTTTAACAGGTTGCCTACGCACCTTTCTTTAAGAGGACAAGGTCAGACATAGTTCAAGTTTGTAGGGAAGACATCTAGTCCACCAAAAAGATGATCATGGCTTCCAACCAAACCTTGCATGGAATTTTCAAAATGGACTTGACCATGAAAAATTTTTCTTTTGAAAGAAATTGATTTTCTTCTTGAAAAACCATTTGGTGCATAGTGGTGCCTTTTGAGAAAATCTTTTACTTTCCTAAATGATCATGAGATAATCCTTTCTACAACTATTTTAACATATCAAATTGTTTAAGAGTCAAGTCAATCTTTTTGACTAAAAAGGATCAAAGTCATTAAATACATGTAATCAAATTTGCTTCTTCTTTTGAAACATTGTTGGATTAGGTCTTTAAAGACAATCAAGAAATGAAATGTAGAGATGTTTGAGAGTCATGTTTTTTTTTTTTTCTTTTTTGAGAGTGCTTCAAGTTCAGGAGATTTTTTTTTTTTTTTTGTAGGATAGAAACAAAGTGGAGTGCCCTAAATTTAGGAGTCACATTTGTTGGAAACAAACAAAAGGGAGTGCCTTCAATTAGAGAATTTTTTTTAAGTCATTTGAGAATTTAAGAAACTGTGTCATAGAGATTACTTGCCAGTGGGCTTGATAACCTCAAGCATTTTTCCTTTTTAATCCAAGAGAAGATATTGCCAAAGTTAAGGGTGTGCCTATGACTAGCAGAACTTCAAGGAGGCTTTATGCATAGGTTGTAATGTAGGCTAGGTTTAGGTTATGAAATAAATGATATAAAAAGACTCAAATCCCCTGTAGATATTCCCCTCAAGTGTGCAATACTCAAAAGAATTTTTTTTTTTTTTTTTTGGTATCCCTAATTTTTGCCTAGACTATCCTTTTAGGTTTTCAATCTAGTAGGATTTTCTTGTTGTTGCTTCTTGTTTTCTAACTTGATGAGCTCTCATCTCTTTTTGAATGATGGAATCTCTTAGCTTTTAGCTTGATGAACTCTTGTCTTCTCACCTTGATGGAGTATTACCATTTGCATTCTCAAATGTGATCCCCATTGTTTCTTCTAATCTTGATGGACTCTACTTTCCTTGATGTCTTCATTGAAGCTATGAGATTTTCCTCCTTAGAATAAAATTTAAGTATGCACACTCGAATTTTCCCAACCTAGGTTTAGGTTGTTATGGGTTCATGAAGAAAAGGCTAACTGTTTAATAGCTTAAATGGGCTAACAATGGATAATATTTGTAATTGGTGTCAAGGAATAATGTGGCTAAACCAAAGATGGCCTTCTATCCCTAGTAAGGCTTGTTTATAAGCACAGTAACTTGAACTCTTTTAGTAACTTCCTCTTGGAATAAAAATTATGAATGCTCCAATATTGTGACACAAAAAAATTTCTAAGATTTGGATTGAGTGTACATTGTTTGAGAATTTCTGATCGGCAGAATCTCTTTTTGTTGAGATTTTCTAATACCTAGATTTTCTTTGATTGCCTTTTAGGACCTTCTCTTCTTATGTTCTAAGTGATTCAATAAAGATCCTTACATGAATCAGATGAAATTAATTCTCTTTTGGTGCACATTGATTGGTTGGCCCATTAAACATTATGATTTGCAAAAGCTTTGCCAAAGGAATTCTCACGTAGTACTTGAGGAAAATAACATTTGAAAATTTTGACCTCTCACACTCTTTCCAAGCGGACTGGGCTTTGATGAGAAGGTTAAGCCTTACATGATTTTTGAAAATCCACTAAAGAGCCCAATGCCCTTGGTTGGAAGATTTTTTTTTTTTGGGAAAGTTTTCCTTGATTTTATTTTATTATTTTTTCTTTATGAAGAAAAGCATTTTTGTAATTTTTGAAGGATTATCATGAACAAATCCATTTTGATAGAAATTGTAGGCCTCAAGGAAACCATTTTCAATTAGGCTTTGAAGGGAGTCAGAAGTGTCACTAAAGATCCCAATGCCCCTAGTCCAAAGTTTTCTTTAATTTTTATTTTTTTTGAGTTTTTGAATTTTTATTTTGAATTTTTTAATTTTTGCATGAAACAAAGCATGCATCAAACAAAGCATGAATAACAAAATGCATCAAACAAGAAATGAAATTAAGATAAGAGAAAAATGGAAACAAGTAAGGAAGAGACAAAGTTTGTAATAAAAAAAGGTTCTTGAAAAACCCATTATGTCTTGGCAACTCATGAAATAGAGTTGGATTGATGGGTAGATGCTGGTGCAGCAATGATTTGTTGGTCCATGAGATCTTGGATAATCCCACCATTATTGATGGCATCTTCAATTTGGGTTCCAACAGCAATTAAGGTCTTGAAGTTGGGCAAGTATCGAGCAAATAGATACTTGTTATAGGTTGGGAGGAGATTCTTCACAATCATGTTCAATTTTTCTTCCTCATTGGGCCTAACGGTCATCTGGGCTGCTTTTGTCCTCCACCTTGTGATGAATGCATGAAAAGATTCACTGGAATCTTGCTTGGTTGTCTCAAGGTCTCGCCGAGTGATGTCCACCTCAGTATTGTACTTGTATTGCTTGTAAAATTCATGGCACATATCTTCCCAAGTCCAAGTTCAAGAATCCTCCAAATTTAGGAATGTAAGGCAGCTCCGGTGAGTGTATTTTGAAACATTTGGGCTAGTAACTCTTCATTAGCTCCATAGGGTTGCAATGCTCTTATGTCCATTTTCAAATGGGCTTTAGGGCAGCTCATGCCATCAAACTTGTCCAATGTTAGCATTTTAAACTTTGGTGGGGCCCTTGCTTGAGGAAAGAGCAAAAGTGAATGTAGATCCATAGCTTCTTCAACCCTTCTAGATCTCATTAGGAGCTTTTCCATTTGGTCCATCTTCTTCTCATTTTCAGTCAACACCAAGCCATGGCTTTCGTTAGAATTTTTGGTCCATTATCATTTCAGGCCCTAGAGGATTCATGAGAGTTCTTGTTCCCCATTTATTGGATCAATGCTTGGATGTCCTTTTGGAGTTGGGCTTGACTTGCTGCCAAAGTGTTGAGTGAATCTTGAGTGGTGAGAAGCAGTTGTTCCCTATGATCATTCATGTGTCGATCTTCTTGGTTGTTGGCCATTTCTTAATTGGAAGCCTCAGTTTTGATGTTTGCTTGGGCCTTGCACTTTAAGATTGGTGGCTTTAATCTTGATGTCTTTAAGCTTGATGATCTTGAGCTTTTAGTTATGCTTTGAACTTGGTGGGCTTGAACCTTGATTGAGATTCTTTGGTCTCAATCAAAATGCATAAGTTATTTTTATTTATTTTTTTTTTTTTTAAGAAATCTTAAACAATTATGATGGGCCTAAGCATTGGACTAAGGCACATCATGAATCAAACAACGGCCAAACACATTCATGGGATGCAATGTATTTTATGGGATTGACCTAAAGATTAGTTCTATGGCTTCTTACATGATGGTAAAAGGTAGGCTAATAGGTTCCCCAAAAGCTAGGATGTTGTACCTCCCAACTTGTGACATATGAATGCCGCGTTGGTCCAAATGGTAGAGTTTATCCTTTATAAAATGCAAGAAAGATCAAGCAAGTCTTAGGCGAAGGGGTGGTAGGTTCACCACTGGGCACATGAATCCAGGAAGACCGCGATCCCTGGCTACAATTACCGTGGTTTCCGAGAAACATACACAATTCATATCACAATTCCAATCATGCAAATGATGTTATGGCAAGCAAATATGACATATTATTAAAAGCAATAAACAAACAAATGACATGGTTGGCCACCATAACCAAAACTGGAGTCTAGCCTTTAACATCCCCAGTGGAATCACCATTGTGAGAGACTGTGACCCTAGCCCGCCAATTTTTTCTCAAACTGGGCCTAACTTGCGTGAACAAGTGGGATCATGATGCTCAAAATGTCGAATTCACTGTAAAATATACTCCCCCCTAGATCGAGGGTTTTACACGGAGTCGCCACTTATTTAATTTAAATAGAAAAATAAGAAAACCTTCAATATAAAAAATGCTTCTATTGTATTAATGTGAATGACAATTTACATCAATTTTGTAACAAAAATTTATAATACTTTTTTGTCCTAGATACAATCTAAGAAAAGTAAATTACATTGCTTTATTTCCTAATTACATTCTAAAAAATGTAAAATTGCATATATAAGAGCAGAACCCTTGATCTTGGTTCGAAGGCTAATTTACGAGATAGGACGGGATTAAGCACTCATCTCGCTCAGTAAAACCGGTCTCCTAGGTTAAGGTGGCCAATATCATGTCATGTCAAACAAACACAAACAATATGTCATATAAACATGTTAATTTGCAAGAATTGTAAACAAATATGTTTTAGGGGAATTTGACATAAAGAGAAACAAAAAGTGAAATTTGTTAGATAACAATTTTAATGTAAAGAAAGCATGAAGGTAATGGCATGTTCATCCAAAAAATCAATGTAAACAAAGAATTCCTTGCCTAGACATGTTCATCTAAGCATGTGAAGAAAAAAACAAAGTTGTCATGTTATTAGTCATCAACATAATTGCAAAGAGGAAAAAAATAAAAATAAAACATTTAAGCATATTTGATCATCCAAGCAATTACGAAAAAAGTAAAGGAAAATCCCTTAGACATGTTCATCTAGAGAAAATCAAAATACTTAGACATGTTCATTCAAGCATTTAAGAAAAAGTAAAACAACTACGTAGACATGTTCATCTAAGCATTCAAGGGAAATTTGTGCTTTAGCTTAGAAGCATTCATCTAAGCATTCAAGAGAAAATTGTGTTTTAGCCTAGAAGTGTTTATCTAAGCACGTAAAAGGAATATCAATGAGACATATAGGCATGTTCATCCAAGCATATCATAAAAGAAGCAAATAATGACTTGTAAGCATTTATTCCAGCATGTGTAGACAGTTAAAGAACATAATTAACTACTTACCAGCATAGAGCATAAATTAAAAGGGAGAAGTGATCACTTAGAGGGCTAGGGAGAAAGTAAGGAAGTACTAAACTACAATCAAAGTAAGAACAATGGTTGCACAACAGTTTTTCTTTTTTGCTTTCTCACTAGCTTTCCAGAGGAAATTCCCGGGGTCACGAAAATGGAAGAGGTCTTCTCCATTTATAGGGGAAGGGATGGCTTAGCTCTAAAGCTAAGTTATTAGCTTTCTTTTGAAGCTAAGGGAGGAGATAAGCCTGTTTGAATAAGCTGGAACAGATTTGGTGTTGATCCTCATTTGAAATTTTGAAAGAAAATTGAAGATGGTGCTGAATTTGTGTTACCTACTGCACCTTTTCGTATTTTAGCCATAAATTTCTGCTCAAAATTCCAATTGATTCATAATTGGTGTTTTTTGAAAGGAAATTCGATTCTCTACAACTTTTCCAGAAATAAAGAAAACCAAATTTCAACGTTTTCTAGGCCAAAATTGCGATTCAAGTTTCTGCTGAAGATAATAACGTTTTTTGAGCCTTTTTTTTTTTTTTTTTGAATCATAATTAATGAACCATACGAATAAACACATTAATTTATAATATGATATGATATAGATTATTAGATTACAAAGCAACATAAATCTAGCAATTTTTTTTTCTGTAATTAATCTAAAATTGTCGCATCTAATTCTAAAAAATAATATAATAATAATAAAACCCAAAATGAAAGACTTTTGTTACATAACTTCTACGGACTCATAGAAATAGCTCTCTTTTCATCTAATAAGAAAGCAAAAATACACATGAAGCAAAAAGGGCAGGAAAAAAAAACCCAGAGAATAAAACCTACATAACCATTCTAAAATCAAATTTCCTTGACATGACAACCCTCTACAAATCGAATCTCACTACATCAAAACGACTCTCGTTGTTTTCTAATAAATAATTTTTTAAAATAAGTCATATTAGAAACTTTACCGCAGCAAGTTTTGCTGGGATTCAAAAATTATATATATTATATATAATATAAAAGGCAAACAAATACACAAAATCTATTCAATTTTTATGAAAGAAAATTTGATGAAAGAAAAAAAAATTACCTACAGGTTGTAGGTAGGGCAGAAAGGAGAAAGGAAGAATATAGCAAATATTGTAAAGTACGTAGTAGAAATAATGAAACACAAAAAATTGTGTATATATAGGGGAATTTTAATTATGAAGAAGATGATATGAACAAAAAAAAGTAGTTCAAGTGAAACTCAAATACTTTTTTTTTTTTTTTTAA
>NW_027070378.1:26309-103309 GCF_002906115.3 Quercus suber
TTATATACTAGTTATAGGCCCGTGCGTTGCACGGTTTTATGAAAAAGCTTATCAAATAAATATATAAATAATTATATATTTTAATAGATTTAATAAAGATAAAAGAAAAAATTATCAAGTGTAAATAATTATCTCACTAAAATAAGGGGTAAGATTTCTTCCTAAAACTAAATTAAATTGATAATTCCAAATTGAATTTTAAATTGATAATTATTTTTTTAAAAAAGTACTAAACAATTGATAAATCTAAAATTAATATAATCTTGATAATATTATAAATTAAAATTAAAGTTGATAATTCAAGAATACACGTGTAGAACATCTTAATAATTTGATGTAACATAAAAATTAAATAAGAAAATTGTTAAAATTAATCTATTAATTCTAACCATATTTAATTATTAATTCTAAGACCCTAACCCTAAGCATATAAATTAGATCAAATCTAAGAAAATTGGTTTAAACAAAAGGCAACCAATAAACAAAACCTAATCAATTTAATAAAAATAAAATACAAAAACAAAGAAGGAGCCTTTAGAAACTTGACAATGTTTTCGAATATTTTGAATTCACTAATTAAAATCACATGAAGACAAAAAACCAATAATAACACTAAAGAAAATTAACAAAATGAAAATAATAATAATAAAAGAAGAAAGAATACGTACCTGTATTGTCATGGGATTTAGGCATTCACATATTGAAATAAGCTTCACTCCAAAAAGGATATATAGGGTTATATATATTGGTAGAGTTCCATTTGAAATATAATTCATTTAAATCTTATTCAAATTAAAGATATCTAATCAATGTGTTTGTTTTTATCCCATAAAATTGGAATTAAAAAAAGGTCATATGAATAGAATGAAAAAAAGAAAAAAGAAAAAAAGAGAGTTGATTCAACATAACGTAACATATAAAAAATTTAAAAAAAGAAAAAGAAAAAGAAAGAGAAAGAGAATGTGGTTGATAGCTGTGGGGGGAAAAGGGCTCAATCCAACATAGTGGGCCAAGAGCCCATATGAGGACTACTGTGCGACCGAGAAGAAGGAAATGTTAAGGGCAAGACCCATCTGGAAGAGAGACCCACAGAGGGGAAAGTGATTACAATCCGAAGAGGTCGCCTTTTGTCCGAAGAGGTTATATTCCTCTGACGCGAATAGTAGGGATCAATTGAACGTATAAAAGGTCAAGATGATCTTCCGAGGACTCCTTATGATCAAGATAAGCTCTGAGTACACTAGAAGACGATAAGGATGAAGAAATATCTAAAGGGAAAGCTGCTACCACCGTATTTAATACTCTGAAGCAACTTTTCTGGCCGCATTTATATGGAGAAGACCCCTGAACAGTGTATCCTTACCTATCGCCACTCACACAGAGTTAAAGAAGATGCTTGGCGTGACATATACTTAAGTAGACTCACGGATGAGGTACAAGTGGACGATGGAGATGAAGAGAAGGGAGGTTATATAAAGGAAAGAAGCTCCTAACAAAAAGGGAGGGAGGAAAAAAGAGAGAGGAAGAACTTAACTGTAACCCTAATATCTGTGTTCATCAGATAATCAATAATATAGCTCTTCGGATATCCATTTTTTACGTGTAAATTCATGTTGGTTTGTGCTTGAAGGTTGTGATTCGTTGTTGTTGATCCCATACTTAACCTAACTCTTTCACCCATACTCTACAAATTCCTTGTTTTGGGCTTGGGCCACAAATCCTAACCTTACAATAGGTATAAGGGATTTTGATATAAATGTGTGTATATATATATATATATATAGTTTTTTTTAAATGTTATCAACGTAGAAATTATCAAATTAATTGAGATATATACTGTTTTTTTAGAATAGATAGAGATTATCAAATTATTGGAAATATATATTGTTTCTTGGGATAGATTTATATTAATCACCTCTTGAAGAATTTGGATTGTGCTTATCCCTTAATAATCAAGTTTTGTAGCTTGATATTCTGATAAAATAATATTAATTTAATAATATTAAAATTTTGAAAATTTAGATGATAAATATTATCTAAATTAAACTTTTGTATGTTAAATATTATCCCCCAATTTAAGAAATATATCCTAACAAATAAAAAAAATAATGCTAATTAGATGATAAATATTATCTAAATTAAATTTTTGTATGCTAAATATTTTCCCTTAATTTAAGAAATATATCCTAAAAAATAAAAAAACTAAGGTTAATCTAATTTTATTTAATGATAAGAATGAATTAAAGTCTTGGTAGTATAATATTCCTTTTTAGTTATTTAAAAATCTAAAAATTTAATAAAATTTCTGCAATTTGGTGAATCATAATTAATGAACCATACGAATAAAACCACATTAATTTATAATATGATATGATATAGATTATTAGATTACAAAGCAACATAAATCTAGCAATTTTTTTTTCTGTAATTAATCTAAAATTGTCGCATCTAATTCTAAAAAATAATATAATAATAATAAACCCAAAAATGAAAGACCTTTTGTTACATAACTTCTACGGACTCATAGAAATAGCTCTCTTTTCATCTAATAAGAAAGCAAAAAATACACATGAAGCAAAAAGGCAGGAAAAAAAACCCAGAGAATAAAACCTACATAACCATTCTAAAATCACAATTTCCTTGACATGACAACCCTCTACAAATCGAATCTCACTACATCAAAACGACTCTCGTTGTTTTCTAATAAATAATTTTTTAAAAATAAGTCATATTAGAAACTTTACCGCAGACAGTTTTGCTGGGATTCACAAAATTATATATATTATATATAATAAAAAGGCAACAAATACACAAAATCTATTCAATTTTATGAAAGAAAATTTGATGAAAGAAAAAAAAAATTACCTACAAGGTTGTAGGTAGGGCAGAAAGGAGAAAGGAAGAATATAGCAAATAATTGTAAAGTACGTAGTAGAAATAATGAAACACAAAAAAATTGTGTATATATAGGGGGAATTTTAAATTATGAAGAAGATGATATGAACAAAAAAAAGTAGTTCAAGTGAAACTCAAATACTTTTTTTTTTTTTTTTAACTTTATTATTAGGAAAAAGATGACATAAGATGCAAATTTATCCATAAAAAAAAAAACGTAGGAAAAAAAAAATGCAAGCTCTATCTTTTTTTCCTTTTACGTTTTTTAAAGAAACATAGGAAAAAAAATTCAAATTCGATCTCTTTTTTCTTTTACATTTTTTAATCTCTCTTTTTATTTAAATTCTATCCTTAAGTAATTTTATTCTATTGATTTTAGGTTTTATTGATAACATTTTAAATAAATACTATAGTTATAGTTGTAAATCAAATACCACTTTTTTTTTATAACTTGATTTGTCATATTTATCCAAAAAATATGTATATATCTATTCTTAAAATTTAAAAATTTATTAAAATTTTTGTAATTTGATAAAGTTACTTGGCGCAACCACAGCATCTAAGCTTAATTTTTATTATATATAATATAATTATTGTATTTTTTTTTTTTTTTGAGTCATGGTTAAAAGGAATAAAAAATACACCATTTATAGCCCATGTGACTGACATGACCATTTGAATGGGTAAAAAGTGAACTTAAAGACTTGCTTTTTTCACTTCCCATCCCTGACCACAAGTTCAAAATCTTGCATTGAGATTCACAGCCGGATAAAACAAAGGAAAAGAAAAAGTGGGGAGAAGGAACTTGCTAGAAGTAAAAGAAGGAGAAGAAGTTCGTGAGGTAGCATCAGAGAAATGAGAAGAAGCAGCAACTACAGGTGATTTTTTTTTTTTCAAAGATTCACAAAAGTCTCAACTGCTTCTTCTATTTTTATTCTTCTTCAAAGACCTTCAATTTCTTAGAGATCTACAGCAAAACAATGGAGATTTTTATTTCAGCCCGGTATCCATTTACCGGCCGAAATCCGGTATTTGCTCCGGTATTGCCGGAATGACTCCGGTACGGCCGGTATTTAAACCGGAACGAAAAACTAGCGTTTCTGTACCGGCCAACGTTCCAGTACGGTAAACACTGGCCGGTACGGTACGAAATCGACTCTATTGGTTTGTAATTCTTTAACATTTTCATTAAAAAAAAAAAAGTTAACTATTTCATTTTCTTCCTATTCACTTATGTTTAGTTTCACTAACCAAACGTGTTTGCTTTTTTAAGAACTCAATCATTCATTCCTACGGTACTCTGAATCTCTGATTCCCACCCATAATGGTAATGTTTGGTGAATGGTTCTCAAGGATCCGCGGCAAAGTCGAGAAATGGTATCACGGTTATATCTTCTTCTCAAAGGCTGTGCCATTCATCTTTGGTAATAATTTCCGAAAATAAAGTAAAAGTTTCATTAATGTTTGAGTTGACAGAGAACTGATTTGTATTCTTCTCTCTCTCTCTCTCTCTTTTTTTTTTTTTTTTGGTAAAAATAAAAAATATTGTTTTCTAATTCAATGAATTTCAGGATTGATTGTGAGCCAAAGCATGATCAACAAGGCAGTGGTGGGGATGCTTATTGCTTACCTCACTTTCACCTGGCTGATGGACAGTTCCAAGGATTCCATCGAGGAGTACTATTTGCCATCAGCTGCAACAATCGTAAATCTTCTGGCGGGCATAACAACCGTATCAGCAGTTATTGTTGCGTATATTGCAGATTCCTATTTAAAACGTTTCACAACGATTGTCATCTGCGCGTTGGCCTACACTATGGTAATTCCACATTCTTTTCTTGTGTAATAAATAGCCTTTGGCTGATAAAACTATTAAAAAAAAATTGGAATTTTCGAACGTAGGTTACATAAAATGAAAGGAACAAAAAATACATAATGGTTTTGAGAAATACCTAACACAATCTAGGTATTGATTAAGACCCCAAATTTTAATTTACAGCTTAATCACTTTTAAGGTAACCTTTTCTTTTCTTTTCTTTTTTTAAATGAAAAACAGTTCAAACCAAATTCAAGTGATTAGTCAATTATAGCGTGCTTGAACATCAAAATAAGCATGGAGAAACATAAAGACCATACATAAAGAGCAGGGGCGGAACTAGGTGGGGCCCATATATATGTGCGTGTGTTTTACCATTTTATATTTGGGCCTCCACTTTCTAAAATTTTAGGCCCCCTTCCACTACAATTTTACGTTGATTTTATTATAATAGTATTTGCATTAGTGGTAAAAAAGCATAAAGCCCCAAATTTGTCTAATCAACTCTCAAATACACTCACATCAGTCTATAAATCATTGTGCAAAAATACATACATGTTATAGTAACTGAGCAAATTTACACAATTACTATAGTACAAATGTATTTTTGCAAATTTACACAATTACAATAACACAAATGTATTTTTGTACGATGATATATAGATTAATGTGGGTTTATTTTGGATTGATTGGAAAAATTTACATAATTGTTGTTGCTATGCAAATGAATGTTTTAGAAATTATTTAGATTGAGGACAGTCGTTTTTGGTTGAAGAAAAGAGAAATGACTTGAGATAATAATAAAAATTTGATAAGGAAGTAGTATTATGATGAAATGTATTGTAAAATAAATAATAGTGAGTATATAAATTTTTTTTTAAAAAAGTATATTATTATGCTAAAATAGATAGAAATTTTTGCGTAAGCTGAAACGAATGCTTTAATGTATTAAGAAACAATGTAGTTTTGTGTTTTTGTCTTTATTAGTAGATGATTGCATTATAATGTATTATGAAACAAAAATTTTGTGTATTTTTCTTTCTTGATTGTTAATACTAAATAGATACTTATTTGAAATTTCATGATTTTTTTTTTTTTTTTTTTACTTATACTCTAGCTCCCCTTAACTCGAAATCCTAGGTCTGTCCCCGATAAAGAGCAACCCACATAAAATTAAAGACACAATACCACAAGATAACACTAAATGTGTTATCAAAGAGAAAACGCGAGAACCAAGCAGAAAAACCTCTTTGTGGCACCAACACTTAAACGATCCACTAGAATAGACTGTTGCGATACAAATTACATGACACAACCCTCCAAGCAATACTGTAATATTGTAAGCTTTTGCTAGCAATTCCTCTACTCATTTCTCTACTCTAGCAATCGGATATGCAATTGAGCTCCAATTGCATCTTCAAGCCTCTATGGCTGATTTTGTGGTAGTTCCAATGATTCCCAAGGCTGCCAACAACACTCACAACACTCTGGTGATGATGGGTGTGAGGAATTTGATCTCCTCTCAAGAATTTGGCTATGGTGAGAGGGAGAAAGTAGAGAAAAATGGTTAGTGTTTGGCTCTCACAATTTATTGGTTTCTCTCAACTTTCAAATGAGAATTAGAGTTTAATTTGTGGGAAATGAGGTTTATAAAGGATGGGTAAAGGCTAGAACAACAAGGGAGTGAATTCTTTGCTATTCTAGCCATTTCGGTTGACCAAGGGTTAGGTGGAAGTCAGACAATGTTTTTCCCAACAAATTTTCAAATGCTTGACACGTGCTAGTTTTCATGGGACCATTAAAATTACTAGTCGCATACCTGCGCATTGCGCGTGATAATTTTTTTAGGACGGTCCCATTAAATATTTTATTAATACTATAATTTTAGTTATTAACCATTGGTTTTTCATTAATTTTTAAGTTAATAAAAACCTTAAATATACCTTTTTTTACCTTTACACACACACACACATAGTGAATCTTTACATATATCTTTAAGAAAACTCTATATATTCCATTTTTTTGGATGCGTAAAATTATAGACTACTGTTGCATAATGATAGTGGCTAATTAATTTTATATTTTTTTTGGTGATCTCATTTGTAACACTTTTTACCATTATCATATATTTACTAACTGATGATTTACATAACAATGACAACAAATGAGAGGTAGCATTGTTCATTAGATTTTCGAAAGTAATAGTGTATGAAAATTATATACATACATACATACATACATACATACATATATATATATATTTTTTTTAGATATGATTAATATGTTTTCCATAGTTAGAGTTTCATTAGTTTTAAATTTAAATTTAGTACTATGATTGTATTTAATTGTTGATTTAATTTTTTAACTGAATTTAACGGTTTACGTTATTACACGATAAAGTTTTTAATGTTCTTCACACGGTAATCTCTATTTTATTTTTTACTTCTCCTTACAACTTCTTTGTTTTCCAATCAACAATTACTAATTGATGTTTGGTTTTTTTTTTTAATTATCATCTACTCTTTATTACTTTGTATTGGTTTTTTTCTATACCATCTCTCTCTCTCTCTCTCTCTTGCTCTCTCTCCATTGGCAACCTATCGTTCTCCAAAATTTGATGATGATTCTATGACATTAAATATGCATTATTAGTTTTTTATTTATTTTAAATTTAGTGTTTCTAACTTGATTTGTTTTGTGTTTCATTCTTCCTTTGATGCATTGGCGTGAGAATGAGTGTTCCCCTAGCATTATTCCACTTAATGTGGACACTTTTATTTATTTAATTTAGGCAAAATATTATATTTAAAATTTTTTAAAATAAAAAAGGAGTGGAAATATAAATAATTTATCAATTGCTATTTTTGGGCATAGCAACTGATACAATCTGATAACTTCCTGTAGCCATTTGAAATTCATAACTTGGAATGTTAATAGACATCTTCTCCGAGGTAAGAACAATTGGCCGAGTTAGCAAGTTTACAATTCGTATACGCTCTATTTTGATTTTCTATGGGAATTCAAAACAATAATAATTGAGTGATTTGTATAGGGACACATTGATAAATGTCTGTAGTAGACATGGGTGGAATCAATGGCATATTACTATTTGACAATTTGGTGGTCTTTGATGGAAATTGATATAAGTGAGGATCTACTAAATTTGATCATTTTGCTGAAGTAAGGTTTGTTTAATATGTATTTTATTTATATACCTTATTGTAAATAAGTTTTTGTACGTGATGACTCTAACCTATAAAACTTCACTTTCCTTTATTTATTTATTTATTTATTTTTTTGTTGTCTTATTCTTTTTTGTTGGCAACTAACTAGACATCACTTTTGGGAATGAAGGATTTAGCAACTGGTACGAAGGTTGCACCTCAAAATTTAGAAGAATTAAAATATAATACAATCTCATCATGGGAAGAAAAATAGAAATCTAATGTTGTGTTGGCATGTCCCTCCATTATTGGTTTTCAAATATCATATCTATAAAATTAATAAAATAAAATAAAATAAAATAAAAAACCAAAATAATATAATGATATATTTGTAGAGATAGAGAGTTGGAAAATAATTTTAGAAATAGTTCAAGTTTTTAGGACAAAACTATCTTCAATAAATTTTAGAGAATAAATTATGAATTGTATCATATTACAAAATATATATTCCCACGCATCGCGTGGGTCTGCGACTAGTTATTATAATACTACATTCACTTCTATCTTTAAATACCATAGAAACAAGAACTAGAAAATAGTAGATGCCTAACATGAACTTTATATGCTAAGGTTCTGTTTGTTTTAGATTAAAATGTCAATTTAATTTCACCAACAACTTATGTAAATGTTTTTAAAGCCTCAATTTTTTTAACTATAGTCGTATTTTTAAACAAAGTAAGATAGTCAAAAGAAGGTCATCCAAACACAATCTCAATGATAATTTACCACCTCTTTTTAAGTTAATTCAAAATAAATAAAAAAATAAAAATAAAAATCCTTAACCAATGCATTCACTTATTACAAATAGATCTAACACAATATATGACAATTGATAGGGTTGAACCTTAGGGAATAGTCTTTATTTATCATTATTATTATTGGTATATTATGCATTCATTAAGTTTTGAATCAAAACCTTACCCTTTATCTCATTATTATGGAAGAGGAAGCCATTTGAGGTAGATCTCATTGTTATGGGAAATTTGCTTTAAATAATTTGACCATAACATCAAAATCCATACAATTACTACATCATAATTGGGTAAAACATACATTCAAGAGGTTAATAAAAACCAATCAAATGGTCCACACTACTGATATGGTCACTATCTTTTCACATTACAAACAACATCCTTAGTGTAACTAGCCAGTACCAATAGCCGCATATAGTTCATATGCAGAGCTAAAAAACAAGATAATTCAGACAACAAAGTTGTAGTTACACTAACCTGGTATATAGAAACAATTTATTTATGTCTGCTTCTAATTGTAATTGTCATGGATTGCAAGAGTTTCACAGCCAGTAAAATATTTTTTGCAAAAGAGCAAAAAGGTCATACAAAAGCAGGAAAAGAAGGAGAAGAAGAAGAAGAAGAAGAAGATAAGAAAGAATAGCATAAATGAAAGAAAGTTTTAATCTTTATGACTATTATTTTTATCAAAAACCCAACTCAATTCAATAACAGTCATAGATTTGGTTCAATTGAGTAGAGTTTGTTGGTTCCAAAATGAGAAACTCGTTTTTTCAAATAGGGAATAGTATTTTCAGTAAAACTGTTATCACAAACCAAGGCTAAAGTTATGTCATATTTGTGAAATAAAATCCAAATGACTATCACATTTAGCTATGAAATAAATTGTATATTCAAAGTAGCTGCCTACAAAAATAACATGAAAAAAACAATATTAAGGACATATAACTTGAAGCAATATATTTTGGCTAGATAACAATGCCTCACTTACTAAGGCAGACTCTTAGCTTTTCCAGTAAATTCATCTTTATCATTGTAGTCACATAAATCCAATCTTTTATTTCATCAGCAAATCTAAAATAAGCATGCCTCCAAGTCCTATTAAAGAAGAGAGCTCCACAAATTGCCCAAAAGCCAGTTGCGAATCCAACTCTCATGCCAATGTAGAAGCTGGAGTTTTTAGAATCATCTTCAACACTACCAATTGGTGATCTATTCAAAGATTGTTCCTCAATTGTGCAGCTTTTTGGAAGAGGATCAGCACATAACCGAGGATTTTCAATGTACCTAAAGGCATCAAATGATTGAAGCTGGGTGCTTGAAGGAATTCTACCAGAGAGGTTGTTGTATGACAAGTCCAAGAGACTAAGAAATGTCAAATTAGACATTTTTGGAGGAATTTTACCCAATAAATGATTTCTTGAGAGATCAACTGACTCTAACTCTTTCATACTCCCAAATTTTTCTAGTATCTTTCCCATCAAATGATTTCGAGACAAATTCAAAAAATCTAACTCAGAAAGATTTGAAATTTCTGCAGGAATTGATCTAGACAAGTTGTTACTTGAAAGGTCTATGAGCCTAACTAATTTAAGGTTTTCTTTGTATTCCATTTCTTTCCTTTGGGACCCAACTGAACATTCTGAACATAGGATGCATATATATTCCAATATTCAAAAGACAGAGAATAAGAAAATGAAATATCATAGGAATCTGGTAATGCCATGGCGCTAATATTTTTCAAGCAGTTTGGTATGGATCCTGATAGGCTATTATTGGCAAGATCCAATATTCTAAGAGAAGAAAGTTGGCATATTTGTTGAGGTATATAACCCTTGAATTCACTTGATCTTAGATGGAGAACTAAAACATTTTTCATTTCTCCAATCCATAGTGGTATAACGGACAAATGATTATCACCCATATCAATGAGCCTCAAATTTGAGCATGTTTTCAACGATGAAGGAATATCTCCATAGATGCTATTGTTTTGTAAACGCAATGATTGGAGGCTAACCAAAGCCTCCATGGAGTAGGGAATTCTACCTACTAGATTATTGCTTCCTAAGTTTAAATGGATCAAAGATTGCCAATACTTCCAACAGTGAGAAAGTTCTCCTGATAAGAGATTGTTTGATGCAACTAAAACCTTTAATTTATTCTTTCTAATTTCTTTTGGCATAAGAAAGTAGAAATGGGTCCATAAAATGAGTTGTTTGCTATATTGAGCATTTTGACAGTAGAACTTAGAAAAATGTCTGATACATCACATTCTATGTGGTTGTTAGAGAGATTGATAAATGTAATGTTTGAAGTCCAATTCCAGAACCAACCTGGAGCTTTGCTTGAAATTCCTGACATGGACATACCTAAAAATCTGAGGGATCTTTGTGATTGTAGCCATGAAGGAAAATTAGGACCTATCTTGATTGAGCTCATGGAGGCATGGTTAAGTTGGAAGGGGGGAACCCAATTGGAATTGACATTAAGGAACAAAGGTGCTTCAAACATATGGAGAACCTTTAATTTTGAGAGTTTTCTTAAATGTCTTTCATCTATGGTACCTGTTAATGAATTTTTTCCGACATACAACTTCTCTAACTTAGAGAGAAGCCCAAGATTCTTTGGAATGGTGCCATTCAACTGATTTTGGTTGAGGTATAATGCTCTTATATGAGATAAATTCCCAATGGAAGAAGGTATAGGACCATTTAAAGAATTAAGTCCAAGATCAAGATACTTTAATTTCTCTAAATTGAAAATGCTAGGCGGTATATTGCCTTTCAAAGAATTGTTGTATAGGCTAATCCTTACGAGACTTGTACTGAGATTAGAGAACCAATTAGGTATCTCATGATTGAAATGATTTCCAGAAAGATGAAAGACTCGAAGAGACGTAAAATTGACAAATCCAAGAGATGGATTCAAGCTATCAAGGTGACAATATCGCAAGATTAAATCCAAAAGAGATGGGAACATACTCATTATTTGAAGCCAGTCAACTTCTCTGTGAAGGTTAGAGTAGCTTAGGTCAAGGTATTGAATGGCAAAGAGACCAGACATCCAATGAAGGCTATCTACATAGAGGTCAGAATTATTTCCAAGAGACAGATAGCGAAGGCTTGAAAGGTTCCCAAGCTGATGAGGAATGAGTCCACAAACGTTAGTGCTTGAGAGATCAAGATGTGTGAGATTGTACATTGAACCAAGGAACGTTGGGATCGGAGTACAATTAAAGTCATTGTCACTCAAATCCAAGTAATTCAAATGTTCTAGTTGGAGCAATGGACCACTAATCTCACCGCCTAACCTCAAATAATTGAGGTGGAGCTTAGAGACTCGGCCAGTTTTATTGTCGCAGAAAACTCCGTCACATATACAGCAATCTTTATGGTCAGACCAGGATGAGAGGATGACGTGTCCATGATCAGTGAGACCACGTTTGAGAGTTAGAAGGGCTTGCTTGTCTTTTTCATTGCGAGAGACATTTGAGATTGACTCTGCTTTGAAGAAGAAGAAGCTTAAACTGAAGGTAGCGGGAAGGAACCATGTTAAGAAAAGCACATGAAGAGTTGCAAAAGAGGCGGCCATAGTAACGAAGGAAGAGAAGTTTGAAGGAAGAGAAGTTGAATTGTGAGTATATAGTTTTTTTTTTTTTTTTTTTGGATAATTACACTTTACGCACATGTGGTTTGCCTTTAATTTGACTTGCCTACCCGTGGTTTCAATTTTGACACTTTACCCACCCGAGGTTCAATCCGTTACTGCTCCATAACCCACCTCCCTATCTGCCGTTACTCTAACACGTTTTCTTTCAAAATCAAAACACAAAACAGATCAAAAAGTTAGGGTTTTTGATTGCTTAAGAATTGATGAGAGTGATGGCAATAACAATTGGTACCTTGGCGGCACTCTCGATCTTTATAACCGTATGATACCGGAGACGAAGGAGGAGCCAAAAGTGCCCTTCCAGTTTGTGTTATTTACAAGGAAACCACTACCAGAACCAAAAGAAGCCACAGCATGCATTTAAGCGAGTCTTGGCTGATAATTCATACTCTCCTTTCAAGCACTTGAAGAAGCTTCACGACTCTCACAACGGTCATTTTCCTATAACCCTATTTGGTTGCTGAGAAAATAATATAGGAAATGAAAATAAAAAACGGAGGAAACTTTGTAACTGATATTCTTAAACTGAAATATGCGATGACATAAGGTGAAGTTCTGTTTGGCTGCGGAGAAAATTAAGGGACAAGTTTTTGAATTTCTGTATTGTGTACTGTGAAATATTTGATAGAAATTAATTTTCTTCGAATTAAAGATTTTTCTTAGTTACTAGAGAACTTAGCTGGAGTTATTTTCTGTTGAAACAAATGGAACTAACGAAGCGAAAATCTCAGCTCAAGTGCTCAACTCAGTGAAAAGCTTGGATTTCTCTTTCTTTTTGTTGTTGTTGTTGTTGTTGAAGTTTTCATTTGCCTTCTGATCAATCAAAACAGAGCTTAAAGCATAATAATCTAAATGATTATTTTCCTTATATTTTTGTTATGGTGGTATAATAATGGTGGTAATTAAAATTGGAGGTGCTCTTTTTTGGTAACAGAGAATGGTTTTTTTTTTTTTTTTTTGATAAGTGGTAACAGAGAATGATTTGAATTCGCATCCATATAAGGCGAAGATTACAGCCTTGTTGGACAATTCGGGACTTGAATTCAACTTCATAAAAATGTTCTTAAGCAATCAAAAACCCTAACTTTTTGATCTGTTTTGTGTTTTGATTTTGAAAGAAAACGTGTTAGAGTAACGGCAGATAGGGAGATAGGTTACAGAGTAGTAACGGATTGAACTCGGGTGGGTAAAGTGTTAAAATTGAAACCACGGGTAGACAAATCAAATGAGAGGCAAACCACAGGTGGGTAAAGTGTAATTATCCTCTTCTTTTTTTTTTTGGAAAAAGTGTGAGTATATAGTTATTAGCTCATCGTATATATACAGTGATTCTTCAAACCCTTTCTCCTTTTTCTTATTATTATATTATTTTAATAAAGACTTGACTTGTTGACTTTTTTTTTTTTTTTTGAGAAAGAAACTGATGGATTTTATTAATAAAATTCAACTACATCTAATTGTAAAATCGAACCAATATGAGATGGGATATCTTTCATTCATACTTAAAAATCTAGTATGCATAATACATTTTTAGCCAGACTATGAGCAATCCCATTGTCATTTCTCTTAATGTGAGAAAACAACAATCCTTTTCTACGAACATGTGAAAACCTAATACAATGAAATAAACTTGCAAAACATTTTACATCACGACTAAGTAAACCAAAGGATTCCAAAGATTGCGAATTTGCATTCAAAGCATTCATTGCAATCTCTGAAACTCCCTTTGGGGTGACATCTTCCAAACTCAGATTAGTATCAAGCTGTAAAGTCTTAGATATAGCCAAAGTTTCAAGCACTATGACAGTTAGGGGGAGAAGGATGATTCTGACCATGTGTGCCAAGCCTTTTCCTTGGCATTTTCGGATGATCATTCCAATTTCTCCTATCTTCTTTTTGAAACATTGTATCGATATAATTTGTGCTCGAACCCTCTACAATTACATCAATAGTCGATCTCCTAAACAACACTAATCCACCTCCCATATCCAAAACAACATCCACAGAATTTTGTTCCATGAAAATCGCATCATCAGAGTTCACCTTCAAGATCGGCCGTCAAGTTGGTTTCCAAATGGCACGGTGTGGAGGCTGATTGGACTGATCTGGCTCATTACCCTTCATTGTTGTTGTTGCGCTTTTTTCCTTGTTTTGGAATATTGACCATATTAAACACTTGTCGTTGGAATTGCTGGGAATTAGAGTTAATAGGAGCAATAATTGGTGAGTTGTCATCATTCCCCGCATTTAATTGACCATATTGTTTTCCCTGTGTTGCCCTACTGCCAGCCTGGCTTGCTCTCTCCCTCTCATCAGACACGGTTTGATTGACTGGAGAAATTGAGTGGGAATTAATTACATCAAATTTAATTCCCTTAATTTCAGCGTTTTCCTCGTACATATTTAAAGCCTCATCATTTCCCCTTATTTGTAAATCAAATAAGTCAACCTCTGAAACCGAATTAGGAACTGAAAATTCGGACTCAAAAATAACTCCCTCATTATTAGGAGCATTAATAGGAGGTAATAAGGAGTCCAAAAGCTGTTGGATTCCCTGAATTGGTTGTAACGTGTCTGCCACTTCCACGCAATTAATTTCCTGCCCCTCACCCTCTTTATTACCTTCAACGGTCTGTAATGTCTCACCATCAATGGTTTTTAGTGCCACATCATCATCACCCCCTTCTGTCATCCCCTCTGCTGGCTGCACCACCATTGAACCTCCCTCCCCCTCTCTCACCGAAGCGCTTGATTGCGGCTGAACACCATGGAATTGTGCTGCCATGATGAACTCACCGAGTTGTTGATCTCTTTGAAGTATAAAACTCATAGTCTCCCTCTCTAATAGAGTAAAGTGACTCCATTTTTCTAGTAAGTCCTCCATACTAGTGATAGGTAAAGAGCAAACCAACTGTGTTTCCCTACAACCCCAAAAAGAAAAACAGAACCCCATTGGCTCTAAAGGTAACCTGTTACCTTAGAGATACAAACTCTCCTTCGTTAGAAGGGACAAAAACACTTCTACTGCCTAGGGGAAGAGAGCAAGCTCACTTCCTAAGGCAGAGAGACTCTCCGTTATCTCATATCAAACTTCTCTCTTGATTGTTTAAAATTTATTTGTTGTAAATGCTCTGCCATCAATACCAAAGGCAAATGGCCAAAATCTTATGGTAATCAGTGAGTCTTCAGAAAAATACATAGTTTTTGCTAAACATTGTAAAGATGCAACTATTTACAATTGTGTACTAAATTTTGGGAGGAAGAGAAGTTTCACCGAGAGTGGGAAAACATAGTTTTTGTCAAATAAAACCTACTCAATAGAATTGAAAAGATTAGTAGCAACAAACTTAATAGACTCCATTCACCACCTTGGCCTATACACGTGAGGCACGTATTAGTGCGGCATAAGCAGAACACGTGATGGGACAAAAAAAAAAAAACTACAATTTGCAGCCTTGTAGTACAACACAGCTCCTAGCCGGTTCTGTCCTAAATTTAGATCCGGTTGCTGGGAATATGGAAGCGCTCCTAACCGATTGAACCGGTATGGTAAAAACCATAATAATCACTAAAACATCGATCAAAACCAGTCAAGAACTGGGAAATCTAAGAACTGGACCCTTTCCCAATTCTTTGACCATTCCAGTTTTTAAAACCATGGTCTTGACCTTCTTGTCGTGGGTCACCGTGGGTTAATGGACTCAAATTCTTCAAAACCCAATTATGGTTTCTTATGTATTTCTTTCTAATTATGTTAGTAGACATTACATATTTGTAGTTTCCAGGGGATATGGTTTGAAGAACATGTAACTATAATGCATAATACTACAGCAAAATGGTACACCATAATAGCCAAACAAGGATAATGGTCACTATAAGGACTTTCAATTTTTGTGTTACAGGCTCTTGTAGCACCCTTGGACAATGCTACAAACACAACAGTTCACAACATTTTTTCATAACAGTTGAGTTGACAAATTTTTATTAATTTTTACTAGGACCCGCTTTTGACATCACTTTCTTACCTACTACTAATAAGCTGCCACATTAGTTAGGTGTGAAATTTTTTGTCTATAGACTTTCTTGATAGAATGGTAACACATATTTGAGTTATACCTTTAAAATAAGGATGAAAGGGCATATGTAAGAGTATTCGCATCAGTTTATCTAAATTTTTCTATTGATTTAAGCATAAAAATCTACTTTTCCTATTTTATACAACCACTTTTACAAAACACCTACATTAGATTATTTATTCTACCTTTCCTTTTATTTAAATACTCATATTCATTCTTTTTAATTTGTAATCTCAAATCTCTCTCTCCCCCTCTTTTCTCTCTCTCGTTTAACATCAGAGGTTTAATTATCTTTTCTCTCCTCTCAACCCTAAACTCTCTCTCCACTAGGTTTGGGTTTGATTTTGATTTTGAGTTATAATGTTACAAACCCATGGGTAGAACTCACTATTGAAAACCGGCTTGCAAAGGGAGTGTACTCAAGAGCTTATAAACACATGGTTAAGGATCATAACATACCACCATCCTTCGTAGTCGACGTCCACGACGGCTCACTTTAGTGACAGTGACCCGATGGTAGCCTTTTCTCTTTTGGTGGCTCCACTTACCTATTAGTTATTTTAATCTAGTCTCTAGGTTTCTCCCTTCGGGATCCAACCATAAAACCGCAACTCATTTGATTCCATACTCAATGAATTACGTCCGATTACTTGACGTGGTGGTTGACTCTTATACTAAATGTTACAAACCTATGGGTAGAACTCATCCTTGAAAACTGGCTTGCAAAGGAAGAGTGCCCAAGAGCTTATAAACATATGGTTAAGGGTCATAACATACCACCACGCACTGCAGCCGACGTCTATGACGGCTCACTCTAGCGACATTGACCCAATAGTAGCCCTTTCTCTTTTGGCTTCTCTACTCGCCTATAATTTATTTTAATCTAGCCTCTAGGTTGCCCCTTGGAGATCCAACCACAAAGCCGCAACTCATTTGATCTTATACTCAATAAGCTACATCCAATTACTCGACGTGGTGGTTGACTCTAATACCAAATGTTACAAACCCTTGGATAGAACTCACCCTTGAAAACCGGTGCACAACTTTAGCTTAATTGATGTGAAAGAATTTTGGAGTTAAATATATAAAATTGGGCACTTTTTCTATTTATACATTCACTGATGTGAATGCTCCAAGGCTCCTTTCTCATATAAGGGTGTACCTCACAAACAAGGTATCTATCTCATATGAGAGAGGTATTACATGTCCGATACATCTTAGGAGAGAGAGAGAGAGAGAGAGGAAAATGTAGTGACTAAGGTTGTTCTATCAGACCTTAAATGTGGAGCACCTTGATGATAGACATTTTTTATGTATCGAAAAATATTAACGATAATTTAAGAAGTTCCACAAAAATCTAAATATCAATTTGTCTTTCTTGTTGCAGGGATTGATGCTGTTATGGTATTCAGCCCATTCTCGAAGTATCGCTATCCATTATGGACCTATTTATGTTGCAGCGTTGGCTCTAGCATTAGGTCTATATGGCCTAGATTCAATCCTAAAAGAATTTCTTTATGAACAGTTGATTGAGGGAGAGAGAGAAAATTCCAACGTAACTGAATCCCAAATAGAGGGTCGTACAAATGTCTGGTGGTGTATTGCCTCGATTTCTGGATCTGCCATTGCTGTCTTTTGGCTTTCAAATGAAAAATGGGAAAGAACCTTCTTAGCTTCCAGTGTGGTGATGGGAGCATCTCTTTTATTGTTCTTATGCGGCTTCAAATTTTACTGTCCCAAAAGACACAATTGGAACTCCCATGTTATTTTCAAAGTCTTCAAGGCAGCTATATCCAAACGTTATCTCGCCTACCCTGGTACACCAACTCAGTTATCTTGGAAATCTGAACCAAATCCAAAGTTGTACGAAGAGGAAAATAATCAAATACTATTGTTGCCAAAAGTTTTTTGGTTCAGGTTGGTCTCTTTCTCTCGGTGTTGCACACACTTCGTACGTATGTGTTTTCAAAACACATTTTTACAATTTTAACTAAAATTATGTTTTTAAAACTGATGTGGTGTTCCATAGAATCCATACATATGATGTGGGGAATTCATGGGTAATTATGCTGATGCAGGTGGTTAGACAAAGCTGCTGTGACTGTAGAAAAAACCTCAAGCAGTCCGCAGGAAGAGGAGAATCTTTGCTCAGTTGAACAAGTGACCCAAGTAAAGTGCTTTTTGAAATTGTGGACAACCTTTTTAGCCTATAGTTTGGTCCAGGCTACCGGAAATACTTTCTTTATTGAACAAAGTAGCAACTTGAAAAATTCGTTTACTAAAAAAGATGTCAGGGTTCCTCTAGTTTCTTTCTTCGTACTCAATTCCTTTCTACGCTTCATAATCCCGCGTCTGTTTTGGTCAGAGAAAGCAAGAAATCCCAATGTCACACTGGTGAGAATTGGTGTTGGGATGATTTGTTCTATATTGTGTTGCATTGCAGCTTGGCAGGTGGAGGTCCACAGATTGAAGCAGGTCCATAGATTGGAAGAAATTAAGAAACTTCATCCTAACAACCCATTTGAGACTGACACTATCTCCATGAGTATCCTCTGGTTACTTCCACAATTTATTTTGTTGGGACTAGCGGAGGGACTTGTCGAAGAAGGGCTCTGGGAATTTTTCATTAAGCACGTCACTAAATCAATGTGGAATTCTGGGCAATTGTTGACTGGATGTATATTAAGTTTCGGAAATTTCTTCAGCATACCTTGTGTTCAACTAGGAGGAAGCTGGTTCAAGGGCACCATAAACGACAGTCATCTGGATAGGTATTTTCTGACTTTAGCAATACTAAGCTCTGTGTTCCTTTGCTTTTATGTGTACGCTTCAATATCCAAATCCAAGTATGCCGACATAAGAGATTTATCAAAGGAAGCAGAATTAGCCCCTAATGTTTCAACGGAAGGAAGAGAGATGAAAGATGAAATGTTGCCGGCTTCTTCCTCTGCTCGAAACACACCTTTAAATGAGGACTTGGACGATCATCCATCTCACTCTATTTTAAACATACCCCAAGGAGATGGTGTTGAGGACAAACCAAACCCCTGCCGACTAGGAACCACTCTTTCTTAAGGACAAAGGTGTCCATAGTCATGGCCTCCACTCGCCACCTCTACTTCCGCTTAGCAAATGTTGAAATGGTTGGTATGCAATCTTCCCCGGATGTACACTATGCTGAATCTATGGAGAAACTCCCTTTGCAGTCTCACGCATCCACTGAAGCTGAGGAGGTAATCTATGATGATGAGCCTAGGAACTAAGTTCCACGGTTTAAAAATTAAGCAACAACATTTTAAAATGTTTGTACCTTGTAATTGAATTTAATAAATAGGTTGGAAATCTTATCTATTAGTGCTCCATATTTTTCGTTATTTCCATCTTATATTTTATTAGCTTTTCTTTTTTGAGAATTGGCTTTATTTAAATAAGTATCTAATTATCCCCAAAATCAGATATTGGGCCAAGATGCTCTTGTTATAGGCTGCAATAGCAGAAGCATATAGATTAACAGAAGAAGATAAGCAGATTAATTTTCGGGCTGTAGCTCATCAAGTTTTCTGGCAGCAGCATTCCCTAGAACAACATTTTCATGGATGTTGCAGGCTGATAGAAAAATCTGCCATATATGAGCATCAAGGTGAATGAGCATTTGTTTGATTGTCCTCTTTGCATCTTCTAGGTTTCCAACTTGTCCAAGCAAGTCAAACATGTGGGCATATTGTTCTAAACGAAGTACTAGGAAACACAGACACAAGTATTGGTAGGACATAACAACACGGTAATTTTTTGAAAAGTTAGGACAAGAAGCTGCAGGGATAAGCATATTAAAATTAGAATACAAAACAAGAATAAGATCCGAAGAGTAAATAAAATATGAGCAACAGCTTGAAGGAAGAGGGTGAAATTGCCTTGCATTACAATATGAGTAACAAGATCAGCAATGTTCCCACTACAATAATCAACAAATATATGAGGAGCAGAAGGCCTCTTCCAAAAAGGGGGCAGATAAAGTCAAGAGTATCAGCAAATGCTTTCCACTCAATAGTCTTTGTGTTCTCTAGAGCCTCTTGAGATCACAAACACTCCTGCAGGAAAACTTATATGAGGAAGAATTGAAACAATTGAAAGCAGGTAGACACCGTATGATCAGTGATCATTATCTTATTTATATAGTTATTTATTTTTCTTCTACTACTCCCTTTACTCAAGTCAAGATATTACATCCTGCTTCTTGAAAAATTGAACTGATTTTAAATAGATGAATGCTGCCTATCATTAAAATAACAACCAATTCCAATGCCTATAAACATTCATTACTAAGTCATTTGAAAATGTATAAGTTACATGTTGTAGAAAGATGTCACGAGCCAAGCTTGTTCTTACTGGGACAAGAGGTCGCTATGTGTAAAGTAGCCTACATGATATATCTTTATGTCATAAAATATGAGACTGTAAACATGAAAATAAACTAATATCCTAAGCATATGAAGTCCTAAATCTAATTATTATGAATCTTCTGCCACATCCTCATTCACCCACTGGCCACTCTATACCACAAGAATCATAAACAATCTCAAAAGATAGTGAATCCAATAGAGTTATATGATAAGCTACTACTTATCCCAAAAGCTCAATCTGATAGGAGATTCTCAAATTTTAATCAATTAACCATTATTCTAACACTATTTACTGGCTTACCTTCACCCGGATTCCCAACTCATCAGTCAAGCATTTTTCCTTTTTTGATAGAAGATTCATCTATCCTTGGCAAAAATATCAGGAGCAGAATGCCACAGCTTAAAAGAGATCAGATGAAGTCAAGGACAGAAGCAGACACTCTCCATGGGGGACTCTGTAGCAGCAAACTTCTAAAACTTTGTTATGACCACATTCCGATGTCAACACTCACTTTGAGCAGCCAAAAAAGCACCATAAATGCTGATTTACATGTAATATCTCACTTTTTTTCTTTCTAATGTTGTAGATTTCAGTCAAAAGAAGGCCACACTTGTTAACAGTATCTGTGATGGAAAGTAGAATCCAATCATTGGTTTCAGTTATGACTAGAAATACTGCCACTGTAGATTAACAACAGAGCTTTTAGTGAGCAATGCACACCTGTGCAGTCATAATTTTGGCTAATGGCAGTTTATGGAGAATTCTCTCTCAGAGTTGTGTTAGTTAACTTGGAACAAACAGCTGCAAAGCCATAATTTATGGCCTTTTCAGACTTGCGCCTCTGACCACTAGTCAGATAAAATTTCTAAAGTCATCTGTAATACATATGTTGAATGGATTTCATATGCCAACTGATTTTAGACAACAGGTAACGACACTTGATGAGTTCTGGAAACACAAACACCCTGCAGAGTTAATTGCTGCAAAAAATTTAGAAAAAATTTATCTGCTTCTAATTCATATTTTCATCAGGAAAGCATCGTTTTGATCCAATTTTGGAGACACTAACATCTGATCACACAACTTTATTAGCTCCATATATATTTCTTTACTCTAAGGATGTGACATGTCTCCAGCAAAAAAGTAATGTACGGATCCTCCAACTTGAATCCAACTAGAACCAGGTTATTTGTGAACTACTTTTTCCTTCATTTTTTTCCTCAATTTTCCAACATCAATCCACATACCAGCAGAAGCATAGAGATTTGACAGAAGAAGATAAGCAGATTCATTTTCAGGTTGCAGCTCAAGAAGTTTTACGGCAGCAAAATTCCCCAGAACGACATTTCGATGGATGTTGCAGGCTGATAGAAGAATTTGCCAAATATGAGCATCAGGGTGAATAGGCATTTGATCAATTGTCCTCTTTGCATCTTCTAGGAGTCCAACTCGACTGAGCAGGTCAACCATACAGGCATAGTGTTCTAAATGTGGGATGACTCTATGAAGTTCAAACATAGAGTTTAAGTAATCATTTGCTTCTCTCACCAGCCCTGCATGACAGCGTGAAGTAAGAAATACAAGAAAAGTTATCTCATCTAATTCTATTCCAGATTTACACATTTTCTCAAAAACCTTAGAAACTTCATGAAAACAACCGTGTTGAGCATATCCCATTATCATGGCATTCCAAGCAGCCAAATTGTCTCTAGATGTAATCCTAAAAGCCTTCTGTGCATCACCAATGCTTCCGCACTTACAGTAGATGTCAATAACAGTACTTTCCACAAATGTATCCTGATCAAATCCAAATTTAAGACACAGTGAGTGAACTACTCTTCCCTGAACCAAATCTGTCAATGCACCACAAGCTTTGATGAAAATACTGAAGATTGTACTGTCCACTTCAAGGTACAAGCTTCTTGAGGTGTAGAACAAATTAAAAGCATCAGCATGGCCATATCTCTTTTGCTTCATCTATCCCACGGCATTTCCCATATGTTTTTATCAAGCAAGACACCATAGAATCATTGAACATAAAGCCACATTTAATCATATGCAGATGAATTTGCATTGCCTGAATTACAGAATTCGAGTTAGAAACAACTTCAAGAATGCTAGCCAGAGTATATTCATTTGGCTGTAGTGAAAGATCACGCATTTGAGAAAACACTTCAAGACCCTGACTACTAAATCCATTCTCAGAATACCCAGCATTCAGAGAATTCCATGAAACAGAAACTCGATGAAGCATATCATCAAAAACATGTCTAGCATCATACATTCCACCACACTTCCCGTACATGGACATCAATGCATTGCTAACACAAATCACTTTCAAAAACCCCACCTTTTGACAAAGTGCTTGGACTTGCCTACCGGAAATTAACAGCCTTGGGCCTGCAATGGCAGACAAAACATTGATCATTGTATACTCACTCATCTCCAAATCCCCAGATTGCAAAACTTTAAACAACTCCAAATCTTCCAAACCATCACAAGCTGCTCCTATCCATTCAGTCCAAGACATAACATCTGGTTCAGAAATTTCATCAAACATCTTAACTGCAGCCACCTTATTCCCACACTTACAGTACGTGTTCATAATAGCTTGATTCAAATGTATAGAACTGCCACGCAACAAACCCATCTTAACACCAATCCCATGAACCTGTTCCCCTTCTCTGGCATCAAACAGTGCACCAAGCACCCCAGTCAAGCTAAAACTCATTCAGCTCCAAACCTAAACATTTCTTTTCCACAAAAACCACCTTGCCTTCTCAAATTCCCCATTCCACACATACCCACAAACCATAGCAGTACTCCAAACCACATTGTCCAATACCAAACACTCCCCAAAACACTTTTCAGCCTTTTCAACATCCCCAGCTCTCGCATAGTTCTCTATAAACCCACTCACCAAACAAGCTCCTGAGCCAAACCCCATTCTCAAACAAACTCCATGGGCAGCAGTGCCGGCTCAAGGCCTAGGCAACTTAGGCCTAGGCCTAAGGCCCCACAACAAATAAAAAATTTCCCCACTAAAAAAAGGCCCCATCTCCCTTAGTAAAAAGTCCAAAATTTTATAAAAATATAACACTTTTTAAATAATTGGTACTTTTTTTTTTAGAGTGATGCTAAAAATACCACATATTTTATTATAGATTTAATTGACATATTACCAATCACATAAAAAAGTAATTCAAACACAAATAAATTAAGTTATTGAAATTTATCAATTATAATCATAATCACATTTATTGTGAATATTTTGTAGTATTTTTAGTATTTTTCTTTTTTCATTTCTAACATGGCTTTTAAAATAGGAGACCAATAAAAATTTAACCCAATTGAAACTCTAAGATGTTTCAAATAAAATGCTGCAAATGTGATAAATCACCAATGATGACTAATTTCTTACTAAGTCACACACCAAATAATATCTATCTATCTCTTTCTCTTAAAAAGAATATATAAAATTAAAATTTAGATTACAACCGTACTTAACTATGCATAGTCATATATCCAAGTTAAAGTAAGTTCCTTTTGATTCAACTATAATATTCAATCTTCTATTTGAAATTAACCTTAGTTGAGCTAGTATTAAATAAAATGCTGCAAATGTGATAAATCACCAATGATGACTAATTTCTTACTAAGTCACACACCAAATAATATCTATCTATCTCTTTCTCTTAAAAAGAATATATAAAATTAAAATTTAGATTACAACCGTACTTAACTATGCATAGTCATATATCCAAGTTAAAGTAAGTTCCTTTTGATTCAACTATAATATTCAATCTTCTATTTGAAATTAACCTTAGTTGAGCTAGTATTATTCATCAATTTCTACATTTACATCAAATTACTCTTAATTTAATTAGTATTATATAATTTTATTTAATTAATGTTTACAAATAAAAAGGCTCCATATAAAATTTTTGCCTTAGGCCCCAAATTTTGTTGGGCCGGCCCTGATGGGCAGCCTCGTTTTCCTCCAAACTTTCACACGCTTAACCAAAGAGCTCAACGTAAACACATCAGGTTCTAGACCCAGATGTCTTAAAGTGTTAAAGATCTCGAAAAAGGGTCTGGGTTGGTGAAAACTGGCGAAACCAGAAATGAGAGCGTTGAATGAGACTATATCGGGGCTATGGGTTTCGAAGAGGTACTTGGAAGCGCGTGAGAAATGTTCTAGTTTGGAGAAGTGAGAAATGAGAGTGGTTGAGAGGTAGGGGTCTAGGGAGTGACCGGCAGGGACGGAACCAGGATTTGAACCTGGGGGGGGCAAAGCTTAAAACAAATTTTTTTTTTTTTTATGAAAATAAAAACTAACACCTATTTCATATTCAACAAAATACTACATATAAAATAAGTGTTTCTTAAACATTTGATATTATAAAAATGTCGACAAAGTATAACATACAAAATAAGTGTTTTTTAAACATTTCAACACATTTATCAAAATGGAACTTGACGCTCTTTTAAGTCTCGAAAGTCGTCTATGATTGATTCTGTACCAAATTTTGCAGCAATCTCCTTCTCAATGTACAAAATCATAGAGTCCATTAGAAAATCATCTTCCATCTTGTTGCGAAGCCTATTCTTGATAATATTCATGGCTGAAAATGCTCGCTCTATAGTTGCAGTAGAAACTGGAAGAGTAAGCACAAGTGTAATCAATCTATAAATATATGGGTAAAATAATGATTTTCGAGTTTTTACCAACCATTGGCACAACTCAGAAATACTTGATAGCTTCTTGANGATTGTTGTTTTTTTTTTTTTCCTCTTCTCAAATGTAAAACTATTCTCAAAGTGCAAGAAGATCATTGTCAAGATCCTAATGCAATTCCTCTTACACAAGAGAAATCTCAAACTTGGTTTTAAGAAAAAATCTGTGTATTGTAAAAGGACTTGGCATGAGACCTTCTTCTCTCTAGTAACCACTGCCTCATCTAGTGCCCGTAGTATATTCATCGGTTAGAAAATGAGATACTTTGCTCAAAGAGCAAGAGTTAGGGACGAAGAGGAGCGAGCTAAGAGCAAGAGGCGCGAGCTAAGGAGCAAGAGGCACGAGCTAAGCAAGATGAGATCCAAAAGAATATTCTTAATTTTTTTGAGGAGCAAGGGTTATGATGACGGTTTTAACTATGGGGGTGGTTCATCTTCAAGTTAAATCACTTATAGGTAATACTTCATTTTTAGTATCATTTGAAACTAATTGTTAGAAATTTTATAACATAGTTAATTTTTACTTACGATTGTAAGTAATAGTATTATATATTTGTGCAGATTTCTTATGGTGGCTTAGGGGATTACTTTTGGCATTTTGAAGACATATGAGGACATCTTTTGACTCTAGAGGTTTTAATATATTATGCTACATTTCTTGTATGTTATAAACATTTAAGTGTATATGTGTTGCAAACAATTATTGTATGGAAGGAGTTTGAATTTATACTTTTTTAATTTTAACTTGTGGAATGTATGGATCGATTGTTATAAATGTTTGTTGAAATATTTGTTAATCAAATTTGAGTTTGAATAATGTAATGATAGGTTACAGTGTAGTATCAACGTCATGAAAATAAAAAAACAAAAAATATGTTTTAGTGACGAATTTTTCGTCACAAATATGGCGACAAAAAATTTTAGTGACGAATTATTTCGTCACTAATACAGTGGAATTTTATAAGAAATGTTTTAGTGACGAACATTTTCGTCACTATATGTGCATGGATTTTTTAAAATAGTTTTAGTGACGAATATTTTCGTCGCTATATGTACCCGAAAATAGTTTTAGTGACGAAATTTTTCGTCACTAAATATGATTAATAAACTGAAATGGTTTTAGTGACGAAATATTTTCGTCACTAAATACTGTTTTTAGTGAGGAAAACATTTAGCGACGAAACGTTTCGTCGCTAAAAGGTTTTTTTTATACCAAATTGGACTTTTAGTGACAAATTTTTCGTCACTAAAAGTCGCCAGGACTTTTAGTGACGGGCTACAGCGACGAAACGAATTTCGTCACTAAAAGTCCAATTTCGTCACTAAAGTTCTTAGTGACGAAAAACTGGATTTTTAGTGACGAAAATTTTCGTCACTAAAAATACATTTTGTTGTAGTGTTGTAAAGTTATAGAAATGATGGATTCTATGGAACTTTTTTTAAGAGATTTTTTCATGTGTATGAGCGTACTTATTAGGATGGAGATGGGTGTAAAGAATAGTGAGTAGTTGTCATGTCTTTAGCAAATTTTTTAGGGGATATCTATAGTTAAACATGATTACATGCTCTAAAAGGAAAAGTTTAGATTGATTCCTTTTGTTTATATTTGTAGAACTTCTTCATAGGAGGGTAGTTTAACACTTTGTTACTATAATGTTGTTTCCTTCTTTATGAAATTCTTACATTGTCTCCATCAGAGGTAAAGCTGCACTTATCTATTGTTGCATGCAAGTAAAGCTTCACTCATCTTTTTGTGCTTATCATTGGGTCTACTTAACTGTTCACTAAGGCTATCTTTCTTTTTATTTTTAGCTCTCTTTTTTGTAGCTGAAGAAATTGTGAGGAACAAGGTAGAAGAACACAATAACTTTGGATTTTTTCTAAAAGTTGTAAACTTAGCCTGAGAAAAGTAAGTATATTCTAGTTAAAAACTTATAAAAGTCTATATATACTTGTGATGTGGAAATTTTCTTGGTGAGTGTGTTGTGTTGGAGCAAGCGGGTGGCTTGCATGTGTTTAAGGTGGTTTAAATTCATATTGGGAGTGTTTTTAATTTCTTGCAAATGTGAAGAAATTGTTGATTAGTAGCAATTTGTTCCTTTATTCAATTTCAATACTTGTAAGCATTATACTTATGATGTGGAAATTTTTTGTGGTGTTGTTGTGTGGAGCAACGGGTGGCTTGCATGTGTTATAAGATGGCTTAAATTCATATTGGGAGTGTTTTTAATTTCTTGCAAATGTGAATGAAATTTGTTGATTAGTAGTCAATTGTTTCCTTATATTGGAAGTGTTTCTGTAAAAGTTGTTTGGTTTTAAATTACACTTTGTCATTGTCTTATTTTGTGTGTGTTTTCTTTGCAAAGTATAGTGTTTTATATTTGTGCAGATTTCTTATTGGTGGCTTTAGGGGATTACTTTTGGCATTATTTGAAGATATGAGGACATCTTTTGGCTTTAGAGGGTTCTAATTATATTATGCTACATTTTTTGTATTGTTATAAAACATTTTAAGTTATTGTATGTGTTGTAAACAATTATTGTATGAAAGGAGTTTGAATTTGATACTTGTTTTAATTTTAACTTGTGGAATGTATGGATCGATATTTTATAAATGTGTTGTTGAAATAAATGTGTTAATCAAATGTGAGGTTTTAATAATGTAATGACAGGTTACAGGTTAATATCAACGTCGTGAAAATAATAAAAATAGAAAATATGTTTTAGTGACGAATTTTTTCGTCACAAATATGGCAACAAAAAATTGTTTTAGTGACGAAATATTTGTCACTAAATACAGCGGAATTTTGTAAGAAATGGTTTTAGTGACGAAAATTTTCGTCACTATATGTGCATGAATTTTCTTAAAAATAGTTTTAGTGACGAATATTTTCGTCACTATATGTACCCGAAAATAGTTTTAGTGACAAAATTGTTCGTCACTAAATATGATTTAATAAACTGAAATAGTTTTAGTGACGAAATATTTTCATCACTAAATACTGTTTTTAGCGAGGAAAACATTTAGCGACGAAACGTTTTCGTCGCTAAAAGTTTTTTTTTTTTTTTACCAAATTGGACTTTTAGTGACGAAATTTTTCGTCGCTAAAAGTTGCCAGGACTTTTAGCAACGGGGCTACAGTGACGAAACGAATTTCGTCACTAAAAGTTCAATTTCGTCACTAAAGGTTCTTAGTGACGAAAAACTGGACTTTTAGTGACGAATTTTTTCGTCACTAAAAATACATTTTCTTGTAGTGAAGGAACAATTATTTCCATCATTAACTTTCTTCCAATTCTGAAATCCATCTTTAGTGAATACATGACTCCCAGAATTCCCAGTTGGCTTGTCAAAGAGAAAGCATGGTAGACAAAAAGCAGCATCTTTACTAGGTGAATATTCAAGCCATGGACTAAACTCCTCAATTGCAAACCATGAATCTTTAAATTTACGAGAATGTCTTCCAAATTTAGTTTTCTTATTCTCATCTAGTTTAGGCTGGTATGGACCAAGCTTAATGTAAGCTCTTCGAATTTCATCCCGTTCATTAGCATCATATTCCCATATTTGCTTACGCATTCCAGGATCACGCACAAAACCTGTACTTTCGTCAATGGTGACATTTGGAACTTCTGTTTGGAGATTTTCAGAAACTAGGACATCAACGCTAGGGGTTGGCAATCTTGCATCATCAGCTATGACTTCAAAATTATTTAGATTTTTTCTTTTGAAAAAATTTAATATTGTAGTGGACTTACTCATGATCTGCAAATTTAAAAAAAAAAAAAAAAAGTTTCATTATTTCCATATTTCGTAGTTCTATACACCAACTAAAAAAAAGGGACTTCTCAACCAAAAAAAAAAAAAATTCTAAAACCAAAATAATCACAAACTGACAAGCACAAGTTATATATATTACTAATATTAGCCACATCACACAAAGTGACAACTGACAAAGACAAAATTCACAAGTTATATAATATAATATATATATATATAATATAACCACATCACATTAAGTACAAAGAAATTTTTTGATAAAAACAAAATAGTAACAAAACAAGACCACTCTCACAAATAACAAATTCACTATCACACATTCACATCCTACTGTCTTGGTCCCACTTTATCTCTTATAGTTAAAACCAAAAGTATAAAAAAAGTTACAAACACAAGTTTGAAACCGGTCCACAAAAAGGAAAAAGCCAATACACATTAGTCAATACTCAAGTCTCAATACAAAGCCAGCCACAAAAACAAACAAGTCTACGGTCCACACATGACATGACACAACACAGTGAACACACCAGCCAATAAGAGCCAGTAAGCCACAACTCACAAATACAATCAACACAGTTAGTGAGTCACCACAGTTCATCAAAAACGCAGAGGTAGAGGCTACCGGCTAGGCACTAGGCAGAGGCCAGAGCAATATAGCAAAAATATGAAGAGAAGCAGCAGCACCACCAGACCAACAGTCCGGATTTGATCTGGAGGAAAAGAACAGCAGCAGCACTCAGCAGTTGTGATGGAGGAGGCGTTGATGCTTGATGAGGATGAGTGAGGAAAAGTGAGGGTAGGGTAAAAATTTGAGAATTGTAATTTAGGTTTTCAGATTTCTGTCCATATTATATTATTTTGTGTCGGTTATTTTTATTATATTATTATTTTTTGTATGAGAGCTTGTCGGTTATTTTTCAGATTGATTTGTATACTAATTTTTTTTTTAATTTGGGGGTGCTATTAGGACGAAAATTTAGTATATTAGCAATTTTTTTTCTTTTTTGGAGGGTTAATAGCTTTTTTTTTTTTTTTTTTTTGTGGGGCAATGCCCCTCCTGCCCTACTGTACGCCCGTCCCCAGGGTTACGAGGAATCTACCGAACATTGACTGAAACAAGAGAATCTCAAAAATGGATTACTCTGTTTCAGGAATTTCATGGAAACTTATGTCCACCAGGCTGATTTGGGTTCGTGCAACGCTGAAATAAATGATCAAATTCGTAAGACACGACCCGGAATTTGTAAATCATTAGAGTGGTCAAGGTCTATTGTTAGAAGCTTGCAGAACAGACCAATAGAGGGAGACAACTCTTCTCTTTATCTTCCGGGCCAAAACCACCAGTTGTCTCTATTGCAAGAAATTAAAATTTCTGATGGCTAAGAATCCAAACTTAGTGACTGACAAGCAAAGGGAAATAGACTACTCCATCAAGTTGCCACATCAGCTACTGCATGCTTTCCTGCAAGATTTAGCAGGGATTCCAAAGAAAGTGAAACGGCAAAGCTTGGGTGGATGAAGCCGTGTATATCATTAGCAACCCGCACAATGCAATTTCAGGAGCTTGGGTAGTGTACCACTACTCACATGTGAGTAGTGGTACACTACCCAAGCTCCTGAAGCATTATAAAGGGTAGTGGGGCGCTCTCTCTAACCGATGTGGGATTACAAGTACAATGTCTAGCCATTGCTTGGTCTTGCACTCAGGGACGAGGGGCAAAAACCGCACCGCGCCAGGCACCGCGGAGGACAACAATTAGATGGGGCGGAGGCAAGCTAAGGCTCATCCTAACCCCAAAAAGCGCTTTTATGTGAGTAGTGGTACACTACCCAAGCTCCTGAAGCATTATAAAGGGTAGTGGGGCGCTCTCTCTAACCGATGTGGGATTCCACTTGTCCAAGCTAAGCGCTTGCATGCTAGGGCCATACTCGGGGACGAGGACAAAACCGCACCGCGCCAGGCACCGCGGTAGGATACAATCAGATGTTGTGTGAAATTCTTCACCTACATATATATTTTTACCATTTTAGCTACCGTGAACAACCATTTTTGGCTGTGTATTATAGCTCAATAGATAAATTTTTTAGCTTTTCCTCTACCATTGTAGCATGCTTTTTAGTATTGGTGGTGCCAAAAATGCTAATGCTCTAAGTGATGCTAAGCTATACAAATTTGATTGATTTATTTAATATTTATTTTGTATGACAGTATTTTAAATTAAACTTATAATATCTGTTCTATAATAATTGTTCTTTATCAAACTAAGACATCAATTAATTTATATAGCAAAAATTAAATTTAGATCTTTTATTCGACCACAAAATATTTTACTAGAATCTATAATTTGGCTAATTTATTTGATATTACCGAAGTGTTGTACAAATTTTACTCAATAATGTTTATAAATTGATATTTCAACATTTAAAACACATAATAAAAAAAATTAAAATAGAAAACACTAAAACCACTATCATTTATTTTTTTTTTAAAAAATTGAAGGGAAAACTACTACCAATTTAGTATAAAAGCTTTTCGAACTCACAACAACAAAATAAATAAATATCTTTATTACTTTTTGTGATTATTAACACATCAATTGGAAAGACTTATGTGATAAAATTTATAATATTCCTAATATTACTCTTAAAAATTTACTTATATTATCCCATAAAAAAATTAGCACCACTCACATTTATTGCCAGTTTGTAAGTTTTTTGTAGTAAAATCACTAATAACTTTTAGCACATGGTTTGTTACATTTGTTGAACGAAAATACTGTTATACCTAAAAAAAAAAGAATGTTTAAAAAGATGTACATAAATAAGTAAATTAAATAAATAAATAGATAAGTAAATTACATTTTAAATCTTACTTTAGGAGTGGATTCAAATTAAACCTTACAATTCTGAAATATTCAATTGAAACCTTGAATTTAAGATTGGTACAACTTACAATTAAACCCTTGAATTCTGTTAGTTTTTGTTAAGTTATGATTTTTCTCATAACATTAGTGTGGGGCCCGTGGGCCTGATAGCCTCGGCCCATCATGTAGCAGGCCCAAGGCCCGTGCCGAGGAGCACAGACCATTCAAGGCTAAATTGGAGAAAGCCTCTTTTCCCAATCCACGCCGAAGACCTCCTTGTCCTCGGCCTGACAAGGATGATTTTTGGGAAAGACTAACCCCAAAGTAAGCTGTCACCCTCGCATTTAATGCACTCAACTAACCCCCCTGGCCGCATTAATGGGGAGGCAACCCCTTGGCAGGATAACATTGATCAGAGTGAACCACTTGAGTACTGATAAGGCCTCTGATGGGACGGACGGCCAGAAGAAAGGTAAATAGATGATCAACAGATGGAAGAAGGAGATAGGAAGATGAAAACTATATAAGAAAAGCAAGTAAAGTAAAATAGGGGGGGGGGGGGAAAGGGAGAAGAAAAGGTAATTACGTGCTTCGAATTGGGAATGATGTCTGGCTGGGTCGCATCCGAGGATTTATGGGCAGCTCTGACCTGGTTATCAGTTCGTTCAAGAAAAGTTCCGACCTAAGAACGGTTTCCAAATCCGCTTTGTTAACCAGGTGGAAATGACGTGCAAAGGCGTGTGGATCTGCGAAAAGAAAACGAAATTCCTATGGTTAATAAACCAAATCGAGTATACAGGTATAAAACTTGAACATGTGAGACCTAGATTGTCTTGTATTTCGGATGCCCTACCTGGCTCCTCCCTCTACCGTTGGGCAATGAAAACCGTCTGTGCCACTCTCCTGACACTATGAGGAAATCTTGGTTAACCCCTTATTGGAGTCAGGAAGACACTGGATGAGACGAACCCTATCGTCCCTGTCTTCATATAATACGTCTTACCCCTCAGGTGATGAAGGTTGTAACACCAGTTCACATCATGGTGAGTCAGTCTCAGCCCCATTTTCTCATTCAGGGTATCTACACACCCTAATATCCTAAATACATTCACGGCACACTGAGTAGGAGCCAGGCGAAAATGCCTAAGGTAATTGAGGGTCACTGGCCTCATAGGGATTCTCATCCCTCTTCTACAAAAGCGACTATCGGATCACGACTTCACCCTCTCTCCTCTTAAGGTACCACTCCCTTCTTCACAGTACTTCAAACTCACATTATTGGGTATTCCATAGTCGACAATGAATTTGTTCATCATCTCGTCGGACTCGACCAACTTCTTAAACTTACCCATTCCCAAAGACAACTAAAAGTTCTAAAAGAAGAAAAGAAGGAGTAAAATCAAGGAAATTTGGGGTCGCTAGAAAAAGAAGACTTACAGAAGTATGACGATACTCTTCAGATAGTGTACAAGTCGAACCAGATTCAAACCATATGCATCAATAATTGTAAGCGCGAAAATGATGAAACCAGGCGGTTCAAACAGGTATTTATACTCCCCCTTAGGTTCCCCAAATGTAACCGCTTGCTCATAAAAGCAAAAGATCATGCCGTTGAAAATGGGAAACGTGGTGCCGCTAAAATTTAATGTGGGCACCCATTAAGTCTTGAAACGCAAAAACGCGCATCGGCAGTCAAAAAGCCGCCAGCATCAACACAAACCGAAGTGGGGCAAACGTCTGGAGGGCCCGCAGGTATCAAAACCCTCCTTCCCCGTCGAGGGAACGTGCACAGGGTTTGAGGGGCTATCCAAGGTATTGCATGGTCCTCGGACCCAAACCTATGGTAAAACTACACAGACCATTATACCTGGGTACTAGACAGAACCAAGGTATTGCATGGTCCTCGGACCCAAACCTATGGGGAAACTAGATACTTACAGGAAAATGGAAGTGGTAGACAGAACCAAGGTATTGCATGGTTCTTGGACTCAAACCTATGGTAAAACTACACATGCCATTATACCTGGGTACTAGACAGAACCAAGGTATTGCATGGTCCTCGGACCCAAACCTATAGGGAAACTAGATACTTACAGGAAAATAGAAGTGGTAGACAGAACCAAGGTATTGCATGGTCCTCGGACCCAAACCTATGGTAAAACTACACACACCATTATACCTGGGTACTAGACAGAACCAAGGTATTGCATGGTCCTCGGACTCAAACCCATAAAGAAAATAACTATCTAGAGAAAAACCAAAGCGTTACTTAGAATCAAGCTATACTACGATCTTTAGATTTATATTTGAAGGATAACAGATGGTTTCACGAGGCTAACTCCAAAATAGAGTACGAATATTGAGCAGAATACAATAGTAAAGCAAACAAAAGAAAAGAAAATATCATTAGTTGGTAGCGAAGTATTAAGTATTCGATTCAAAAAGGAAGTATACAACTCTCTTACAACGCCACTGAGGCAAGAAACAAAATGAGATAAAAGAGAAAATAAACAAATTTATCCTATGTCGTATACTAGTCTCCTCAACTTAGTAGGCAAATTAAATCAGTAAGCAAATCAAAAGGCTTGGGCCAAGGCCTAAGGACTTGATCCCGGAAGGTCCGTCGGAGGACTTGCAGCATCTTGTGGTATTTCCTGACCCTCGGTTACAACGTCCCCCGACGCTATCTGGGGCTCAACCTCCTCAGATGGTTGATTAGTTAATGGAGCATCCTCGGTGGTCTTATCTTGACTTTCAACCGATGGTAATGAGGATCCCTCCTCAAGAGCAGCAGGTACAACCTCGCGAATGGCAGTAGGGTAATATACCCTGTCCTCCCTTCTAAGATCAGATGAGGCATCAACCCCTGCTTGGTTGAGGGCTTCATGCCAGGTTTGAGAACAGTAATGCCTGCACACTGCAGGAACTTGAGCCTGAAAAGTGGCTTCAGTTTTAGCCACCCCCTCTGCGAAAGTATCCTCCTCTGCCTTTTCCACAGAACGCTCAGCGTCTATTTTTGCAAATACCGCCTCGTCTCTGGCTCTCACAGCCTCATCCTTGGCATACTCGGCAACACCTTTTTCATGGATTGCCTTGGTCAACTGTCCCTTCATATAGGTAATGTTCTCTTTAGCAGTTTGTAATTGACCCTCAACATCTTGCAAGCGATTAGTTTGATCCTCAGCTTGCTTCCTGGCCACGGCTAGGTCAGAGACAGCAGTATCCCTAGCCTTCATCATTTCTGCCAGATCCTCGGTCGCATTTTTCAGGTCGACCTCAGATCTCTTAAGAGTATTGGCAGCCTCCAGGAACTTATCGCGCTCTTGCGCTAAGGCATTGCTATGGTTATCAACCTCCTTGCCCAACCTGAAAAGGGCCTGGATAGCTTGCCAGTAAAAACAAGCAACTCTGTAAAGAGAAAGAAAGATACTAAACGATAAAACTTTGAATAAGGCAAATAGGTGCCAAAGGACCTACCATGCCTAGATATTTCTTAAGGTCGAGGACAACCTCTACCCCACTCATTTTCTCCAACTTGGCCATGTCAGTGGGAAGAAGAAGAGATTTCTCCAGGGCCTCGGCCACGAGAGCCCCCTCGTCTCCCTGAAACTCCCGCATCGACGCATTATCCATCAGGGGCTGATCATGGAGTATGGCAGCGGGCAGCCAGGCTTGAGCCTCGGACTGCTGGGTTACCTTTTTACCCTTCCGTTGACCACTGAGTTTCAGTTGCTTCAGAGGCCTGCGAAACCTACCCTCCTCGGATGGGGAATGGGATTTGCTCCCATCCATTGGCTCCTTACCCTTGGAAAGTCTTTTCCTTTTCGGGTCGGGAGATTCGGTTTGAGGGTCTGATACTGTAAGGGCAGAGGACGACCTGGTTTGTATGGTTAGAATTTGGGGCTGAGGTGCTGGGGGCTGGGGCTGTGACTCCTCTGGTACACCCTTCTTGGAGCCGCCTTCAAGCAAGTCAAGAAGATTGGTTTGGGGCTGTCTTTTTAAACCCATCTCAGCCTGAGTATCAACTTTTAGGGACTGGAGATCGGCTTCAGACAAACGGGGGTCTCCTAGGTCGCCAGGAGGATCCTCGGATTGGTCAGCTAGGTCAAACACACTATATTCGTCCTCGGAAGAACTCAGTTCAACCACCTCCCTTGCCTTCTTAGATGGTCCTTTCTCGGCCACCGTTACTTGCTGGGATGAAGAGGGGCCTGATAGCGGAATGCCTTCAGGTATATAAGACCCCTCAGTAAAAGCAAAACCGTCCTCCACCACGGTAATCTACGTAAGTCGAGGATCACGAGCTCTAATTACGTGCTTCGAGATTGGGAATGATGTCTGAGCTGGGTCGCATCCGAGGATTTTATGGGCAGCTCTGACCTGGTTATCAGGTTCGTTCAAGAAAAGTTCCGACCTAAGAACGGTTTCCAAATCCGCTTTGTTAACCAGGTGGAAATGACGTGCAAAGGCGTGTGGATCTGCGAAAAGAAAAGCGAAATTCCTATGGTTAATAAACCAAATCGAGTATACAGGTATAAAACTTGAACATGTTGAGACCTAGATTGTCTTGTATTTCGGATGCCCTACCTGGCTCTCCCTCTACCGTTGGGCAATGAAAACCGTTGTGCCACTCTCCTGACACTATGAGGAAATCTTGGTTTAACCCCTTATTGGAGTCAGGAAGACACTGGATGAGACGAACCCTATCGTCCCTTATCTTCATATAATACGTCTTACCCCTCAGGTGATTAAGGTTGTAACACCAGTTCACATCGTGGTGAGTCAGTCTCAGCCCTATTTTCTCATTCAGGGTATCTACACACCCTAATATCCTAAATACATTCACGGCACACTGAGTAGGAGCCAGGCGAAAATGCCTAAGGTAATTGAGGGTCACTGGCCTCATAGGGATTCTCATCCCTCTTTCTACAAAAGCGACTATCGGGATCACGACTTCACCCTCTCTCCTCTTAAGGTGCCACTCCCCTTCTTCACAGTACTTCAAACTCACATTATTGGGTATTCCATAGTCGACAATGAATTTGTTCATCATCTCGTCGGACTCGACCAACTTCTTAAACTTACCCATTTCCCAAAGACAACTAAAAGTTCTGAAAGAAGAAAAGAAGGAGTAAAATCAAGGAAATTTGGGGTCGCTAGAAAAAGAAGACTTACAGAAGTATGACGATACTCTTCAGATAGTGTACAAGTCGAACCAGATTCAAACCTTATGCATCAATAATTGTAAGCGCGAAAATGATGAAATCAGGCGGTTCAAACAGGTATTTATACTCCCCCTTAGGTTCCCCAAATGTAACCGCTTGCTCATAAAAGCAAAAGATCATGCCGTTGAAAATGGGAAACGTGGTGCCGCTAAAATTTAATGTGGGCACCCATTAAGTCTTGAAACGCCAAAAACGCGCATCGGGCAGTCAAAAAGCCGCCAGCATCAACACAAACCGAAGTGGGGCAACTCGTCTGGAGGGCCCGCAGGTTTCAAAACCCTCCTTCCCGTCTGAGGGAACGTGCAACAGGGTTTTGAGGGGCCATTGTGGGGCCCGTGGGCCTGATAGCCTCGGCCCATCATGTAGCAGGCCCAAGGCCCGTGCCGAGGAGCACAGACCATTCAAGGCTAAATTGGGGAAAGCCTCTTTTCCCAATTCACGCCAAGGACCTTCTTGTCCTCGGCCTGACAAGGATGATTTTTGGGAAAGACTAACCCCAAAGTAAGCTGTCACCCTCGCATTTAATGCATTCAACTAACCCCCCTGGCTGCATTAATGGGGAGGCAACCCCTTGGCAGGATAACATTGATCAGAGTGAACCACTTGAGTACTGATAAGGCCTCTGATGGGACGGATGACCAGAAGAAAGGCAAATAGATGATCAACAGATGGAAGAAGGAGATAGGAAGATGAAAACTATATAAGAAAAGCAAGTAAATAAAATAGGGGGGAAAAAGGGAGAAGAAAAGGGTCTCCTCGGCCACGGGCCGAGGAGCATCCCCCTATTTGTAAAGAAACTCTTAGTATTTTTTTATAAGGAAAGTTCATGCATGATGATCGACGGCCAGCGCTTAAACCTTTAACCCACTCTCTATAAATTTATTGTTTGGGCTGGATTGGGCTGAAAACCCATTCATATTCAGGGTCAATCCAGATTGAGTCCCTACAATTAGTATTGGCTTATTCCATGACAAAAAATGTTGTAATTGCATAAATTTGTTTCCTTATATTTTTGTGGGATTTTATTGTATTGGGTTTAGTATTAAGTTAGTGAAGACTCAAGCTTAATTGAAGATCAAGTGGATTTTGCGAGAAGCTTGGGAGAAGCTAACCTGCGAAGTAGGCACGTGAGAAGCACATGACTGGAAGCTGAAGAGTCGTGACAGATTGTCAGTTTCGCGAGTGTCTCGCGAATAAGGCCTTCCCGTGAGGTACTCACGAAACATTCTGCCTGGAGGATTTTTAAGTGTGACTTTCTTACCCTTCACCAATACTATATATACCCTCATTACTCACAGAAATTGTAAGGAGGCCATTCAGAGAGAAAAACCCTAGATAGGTTTTCTACAACACACACACCCATCTTTTAGAGAGAGAGTGCTACTTATCCTTAGAGAGAAATCATTCTAGCTTCTTCTTCTTCCCTCTCCCATTATCATACCTTGAAAGGAGATTTATACTTAAAAACAACCCACACCTATTCAGAGTGTAAAAAGTATTTTGGAGCTTGGGAATCTTTAGTGATTTGCCAAAAGAAGTCGGTGAGGCTTGGAGGAAGCAATCAGACGTATTGTGAGATCTGGAAAGCTAGAGAAGACAATATTTCGTTAAGTCAGTTGGTAGCAGAAGCTTGGAAGGCTCAAGTATATTGGGTAGACTAGGCTTGGAGGGTTTTTTGTTATTCGTGTACTCCAATTTTATTCTCTAGTGGATCGATTTACTGCTTGGAGGGCGGCGGAGAAGTTTTTCGCCGAGTTCTTCGGTTTCCTCTTCGATAACACATTGGCGTGTTATCTTATGTTTGCATTCTTCTTCCCTACTCTTTTAACTTTTATTTTATTGCTGTGAATTGATGAATATGGCTTAGAGTAGTTATCTTGTTTATTCGCTTGCATTTACTTTATTCCGCATTCATTTACTTTATTCCGCATTTAGTTTAAGTTAGAGTAAAATCAACCGAGCCGTAATCTTAATTTGGGGGTCTAAACAGCTCTTATGTTTTCACACAAATTCGAGTTTTTAGTTTTGATGTGCATGAGAAAATCCAAAACATATAATTAAGGAAACCATGCCAATAATAAGTTCGACATGAGCAGCCTTAGACGAATACTTAGGACTATAATTTGAGGACAAGTAGGCAACTGGCAAGCACTGTTTTGAAACCCGGACCGGACCAAGAGGTTCAACAGGAAAATTCGGGAACCGGGATGAAAACTGATTTTTTAAGCATAGAGAACCAAAATTGTTGTTAATTCTGTGAACCTCTTAAACCGGGGTTGGACCGCACGATTCATGCAGAACCGGTGGCATGAACCGTGTGGTACAACCCCGGTTCAATTTTTATTTTATTTTTAATAAAAATAACTTAACCCAATTGTATTCTATTTAATTAAATTATCCATCTCTTACAAGAAATTAAAAAAAAATTATAATTAAAATCCTTCAAAGATATTCACCTTTACTTCAAAATTAATAATAAATTTTAATGTTTTCATGGTTATTATTTTATTTTATTAACTTTCTTATTTAATTATTAAATATATGCTTAAAAATCATTAAATTTCCCTCACATATATAGATATATTAGTCAATTTTGCTAGTTTTATAAATTTAATATCTATATTTAGGCTTTAATTAAGTATTAAATTAATTATGATGTCATCATGGTTCAACCCCGATTCAACCTCAGTTCGACATCAAAAACATTGAATCTCTCCCTTTTACGGTTCAATAAACGGTCCGGATTTCAAAACCATGCTAGCAAGTAGTGAAGACGAGCATTACTCCCCATTATGAGTCTATGACTAACAAGCGGTAGCGGTTACGTGCCTAGAACCTCTCTCATAGTGGAGGTAGTTATGTTCATCATCATGGGCTAATTATGACCATAACAAAGAAAATAACTAAAATCAAGGGAAAATATTACAAGAACATGCCTATATATTGGAAAATCCAAACTAAAAACATGTATGAGAAGAACACTACAATGAAGCTATAATCATATATATATATATATATATATAACTACGTAGAGCATCCACATGGAGCTATTTTTTTTTAGCTATTTGGCACCACAAAAAGTTATTTTATTTATTTTGCTTACTCATTTTACAAAACATCCAACATCAGTGGCTGTTTTAACTTTCAACACAATAAAATAATATAAACAACATAATAAAATAATTTATCTACTACAATAAAATAATATAATTACTACAATAAAATAATATATATCCACCGCCATAAACATCCACCACAACCACAACCACAACATTCACCACAACCACAGTAACCACAACCTCCCTCCACAGAAAAAATTCCCATACAAACATTTACAAGCTGAATAAATAATAAGCACTAGTACTACAATCAAATTAGTAATACCATTTGACCTAGGAAAACCCAATTTCAATTAACAATCAAATTATTAATATATCCTCTGTTTTCTCAGTAACCAAACAAACGGGTTGCATGACCCCTACCCAAATCCCCAATCTTTTTCCTCAACCCATACCATCAAAAATCACCAACCACAAACAAAACTTCAAAAAATTTAGGATCTTTTGAATAACCCCAAAGTAGAATCAACAACAACATAAAAAAAACACACACACACACACACACAAAGACGGCGATGGGCGTGGCCTACGTGGGTCGGCGATGGCTGATTGCACAGAGATCTTCGATGAGAATAATGCATGAATGGAGCTGGGCTTCGAAGATGGAGGAGGAGGATGGTGTTGGCATGGGTCGAATATATGACGGCGTGGGTCGGCTTGGGACTTAGGGATTGGGTTGGAGCTGGGCAGGCAAGCTGAGTCTGTGGCAGCGTGGGTCGGCAGCGTGGGTCAAGGGAGTGGGTCGGTGAGAGTTGAGCTTCAAGGTGGGCTGGTAGCGATGAGAGGATGATTGAGCTTCGAGGTGGGCTGGTGGCGGTAAGGGTTGAGAGAGAGAGAGGTGAGAGTTGTGAGAGTTGAACTATCGGGTAGAGGATAAAAAATAAAAAATAAAAAAAGCTTTCAGCTATAGTGCATAGCCATATATAGCTATGTACTGTAGCTGTGTAGGTAAAAAATTTACCTATACCACCACTAATGTAGCACCCTTTTTGTATATGGTGGTGCCAAAAATAGCTTTTTATCCTTTTAGCATCACTATTGTGGATGCTCTAATAGATAGCTTAACTCAAATTCTTCTGAATCCCCCACAGGTCTAGGAAGGAGAGCGTGTGAAAAAGTATATGGTCCAAAGCTTATTCGAGATACAGGTCCACAGAAATTAGAACCTGGCCGAACTCACCTATATGGTGATGATCATCGATCTAGCTGTTGTTGTTGTTGGAAGGTATTGGTTTTTTAATTATAGCAGCTTCTGGCTTCCTCAACTTTACGAAGTTGTCAGCAAAAAATAATAACTTTTACTATGCACTCTCACTTCTTGATTCTCTAGTTCGCCTATCTTTAGACTTCAATCTAGTTTTGTCTCTTTTGATAATTACCATTAAAGTTACAAGTTTTTTTGTTGGTGTATTTAAATAAAAGGAAAAAGTGTTAAAAAAAAAAATTATACTTTGCACACTTGTAGTTTGCCTTAAAACATTTTGCTTATCTGTGATTTAAAAATTGACACTTTATCTACATAAGGTTAGCTCTGTTTATCTCCCATTACCCACCTCTTTTAAAAACAATGTTAAATTTGTATTTTTATTACCCTTTTATGTTTCTCTCCTCTCAAAACATTAAAAAAATTATAATAATAATAAATCAAAGGAAAAGAATATTTAAAAGCTAGGTTTTGTAAAAAATTAAAACCTAACTTTTACATCTTTTTTTTCATGTATCAATTTTTAGATCTTCTATTTTAACAATGTGAAGGCAATAACATGAAAAGAATTCATCAGATTTTACTGAAGTTTTTGACCTATCAAATATATAGACGTAGCATACAACTTGTGGACAAAGAATTCATTAGATTCTACTGTGCTAAAGAATTCATCTGAAAATGAGATGTTATGATTCATCAATTGTTAAAAATTTATCTGGTCAGTAATTACTCATCAAAGTAAACTGGTTTCAGAAATTTATTTGACTGGTTAGATCACTTCAGATTTCTTGTATGGAATCAATTTTTTTATTCTTACAGTAGTACAGTTTCCCACTACCTCCCACAATCTCGTACCATATGAAGGTCACATTGTTTTCTATTTATTTTCCCGCTAAATTGAGTCTTGAGTTCTATAAAAATGCCAGAGAGGGTGACGTCGATATACTAATTTTATTATTATCCGGTGCAAAATTAGTGATATCTGTGGTGTTCTCAAACATGGAGACCAGAACTACACTCCAACACTGTTCACCAGATGATCTACTGTTTAGCAAGAAAACCATAAAAATTTATCTAAGAATCCCACACCAGTCTGAAAACCGATAGATGACACAATTTTTCATTATTTTTTCAGGTGTTGACTTTGGTACTAAAAATGAAGATGTAAAAGTTAGGTTTTAAAATAGAAGATCTAAAAGTTGATACATGAAAAGAAGATGTAAAATTTAGGTTTTAATTTTTACAAAACTTAGCTTTTAGATCTTCTTTTTTCCCCTTGATTTTTTAGGTTTTATTATTATTATTATTATTATTATTTAATGTTTTGAGAGGAGAGAGACATAAAAAAGTAACAAAAATAAAAATTTACCTTTGTTTTTAACAGAGATGGGTAACGGGAGACAAACAAAGTTAACCTCAGGTGGGTAAAGTGTCAATTTTTAAACCAAAAGTAGGTAAAGTATTTTTTGGGCAAACAAAATGAAAGCAAAGTGTAATTTCCCAAAAAAACAAAATAAAGGAAAAAGTTTTTTTTTTAAAGGAAAAAAAAAAATAAAGGAAAAAGTTAAGAGGGCATTGTTTAAAAAATATTTTTAAAATTTTAAATAAATAAATAATTATAGTCATAAATGTAACAAAAAATTTAGGATAAAGTTTAACTACAAAATTGGTTGTAGCTTTAGACTACAAACTTAACTTACTTAATATCTTCTTATTGGAGATGAATTTGACAAATCCACCATTGGATTACATCTTCTTCTTATATCCTTCATGTTTGCAAAATTTCAAGAAAATTAAAGATCAATAACTATATCATCAATAAATTTTTTAAATTGCAAGTTTTTGTAATTTAAAATTATGCACAAAATATAAGCTTATAGATCATATAGTAAATGATATTCGATTGACACAAAATTTAACATGTGTATTAAGGGCGTAAAGAACATGCAATTCAACGGTTAGATTTTCAAAATATGTTATAATATTTATTTTATTGAGTGAGTTTGTAGCCTTAAACTACAACCAATTTTGTATCTAAACTTTGTCCAAAAATTTATTATACATTTATAATCTATAAAGGATTAATTCTTAGGTATTCTTTCAAGTAAATGGTGTTTCCTCCTCTCACATTTATGATGGGGTCCACCATGAATATGAGAGAAAGAAGCATCATTTAACCATATACCAGGATTACCTAAAATTTTCCTTATTAAGGACCCAGTTTAGTACAACTTACCTTAAGAGTCTGTTTGGTTAGGAGAATGAAAAATGAGAGGAAATAAGATATTTTATTTGCATTGTTTGTGTTTAGTTGTGGGCAAGTTTTGAGCCCCAGATATTAGTTGAGTTAATTGAAACTCACAACTTCAATTAAATAGTTAATATAACATATATATAAACACATCACTTAGCCCAAAAAATTTAAATTTATGAATTTTGGCCTAACTACATGACATTAATCATTCACTCTTATTACTATTATTCCATGTGGGACTTTACTCACATGTATATATCATAATAATTTTTTTTTTTTAAATTTTTCGTCTCTTCTTCATCAAATAATTATTTTCTATGAAAGCAATATTGTTGCAGGAAGAATTTATTTGTGTATACCCTGTAATTTTTTATTATTTTTTTAAAAATATTAGAACCAAAAATTAAAACTATATATAGGAGATCTAATGTCATGGCCAAGATGATAGCACTCAAAAAGCAATTTTCTCTTAAAGATTTTTTTTTTTTTTTTTTTAATTTGGGACTAAGCCTTTTGTTTTAGTTGTTAAGTTTCCAAATGTTGTTAATGCTTGTTTTAGACTCAAAATGTTGGAAGAAAAAAAGAAAAAAAAATTAAATAGAGGAGATTTAATGTTAGAGAGTGACAATACTTAAAAATTAAACTAAGAGAGATTTAAAAAAAAAATACAATAAAATGATGGTGATATATAAATACACACACAAAGTAGGCAATTTGTGTGCATTAATGTTTATATAAAGATAATAAAATCTCTAAAAAATTGTATATATGTATATACATGTGTTTGGCAGTTTGCAAATTGTGTGCATTAAATGTATGTATGTATATATTTTGAATTTCTCTCAATATGTAATTTGGCCCCCAAACTAAATTTTAGGGGTCCACCCCTACTGAATATTCTAACGTTCAAAACTCAACGTTGCCAAGAAATAGATAGTGACTGTGGCGATAAGAGCCCAAATTTGTCTGTTGGGTCTTGGGCCTTATCTGAGGACATATGCATGTCCGAGGAGGAGTAAAAAATTAGGAGAGGCCCCAAAGTTGAGAGTTGCATGAGGAAAGAATGGAGGAATATATTCCGAGGAGGAGCTCCTTCTCGGATACGATGAATACTGATCAAATTTGTATTTGGGGTGATCTAAGTGACCTTCCAGGAGGTTTCAACGATAAGAATGAGATCCAGGCACGTACAAAGGTGATAGGACTCAAAAATATCTAAAAGAAAAGCTGTTGCCACCGCATTAAATGCACTGCAGCAACTTTTCTGGCCGCATTTATGTGGAGACCCCTGAACATCACAACTCACCGAAAGCCAAAAAGGATGTTTGATGGGACATGCACTCAAGTAAAGGCCTAGATGATTAACAAGTGTAGGATCAAGATGGTTTAGGAGAAACTACATAAGTGGAAAGATCTCCCGTGGGAGGGGGATCAGAAAAAAGGAGGAAAAAGAGAGAGAAAAATAGAAAAGAACTACTGTAGTATTCAAAGACTGTATTAGCATTCAATTCTATCGGTTTATTTTATAATCTATCTTCTCGGACAACCCTTTCATTCAGTTTTACGTGTTTTTTTTACTTGTTCATCTTTTAAAACCTTATTAGCCATTGTCAAATTCACAAAAGACCCAGTTCTTTCATCCACTCTCTACAAATTTATTGTAGTGGGCTCATTGGACCTATATCCCATATCTTTGGGATTGGACTATAAATCATGACCCTACAGTGACTATCTCTAAAAAGAAAAGGCAAAAATTAAATTAAAAAAAAAAAATTAAATCACACTTTCTGTCCCTCATGATTTTGGAAGAAATGAAAACCCAATTTTTTCCCTGCTTAACTTTTCCCTCACCATCTTGATATTTTTTAAGCTTTCTTTGTATATACTCATTAATCAATGTATAGTGTTTGACCACTCTCCTTGCATCTTTATTTAATATTGAAAAAAAAGAGGTGAAAAGCCATTTTTAGTCCCTACATTTTCAAGCAATTCCCATTTTAGTCCCTACATTTTATTTTTAACGCTTTTAGTCCCTATCCTGAAAAACGCTTCCCGTTTTAGTCCCTGCCGTTACATCAGAGACGGAGAAAGCTGATGTGGCAAACAGTAGAAATAAATAATACTTATTTAATATCCACATGACTTAAATTAATAATAAAAAATTTCACGTCAGCATCTAAATTAAAAAAAAATTAATTTATTAATTTTAACTAAATAAAAAAAATTAAAAACAGAATTAAAAACTAAAAATCGAATGAATTGAGATCTAAGTATGTCTTGAACAAGAACAACAAGAATACAAATCCAGATTCAAGAACACAAACTTAGAAATTCAAAAAAAAAAAAAAAAAAACCCAATAAATCAAAACCCAGCCAAATCAAGAACAAAACATCTAAATCATCTAACATCAACAACAAAACAAACATAGCACCAATCATCAACAAACCCTATAGAAAACCAAATCATCAACCCAAAATCCATAAATTACATCATCAAACCACAGATCCTCAACAAACCACAAATTTTTTTTTGGCCTTTTGTAGAGTGAAGAAGCTAATTGCAAAAAAGTGAAGCCCATGAGATTCGGATTAGGAAAGAGCTTGAGAAACAGATATATTGAGATCTGGATTTGGATTTGGATCTGGATCTGGATCTGGATTTGGATCCGATGTGGCGATCGATGAGAGGAAGAGGAAGAGGAAGAGGATGTTGTCGAATCGCGAATCGGCAAGGCGATCTCAGATGAGGAGCAGAAGTAGCTAAAGGATTTGACGGACGAGGTGACTCGGTTGTAGCTCTCGAATCGCGATCTGGTGCAGAAGATCAATGCCAAGGGAGCAGAACTACGAGGCGATCAAATCCGTCAACAACGTTCTCATAGCTCAGCATGCGGAACTCACAGATCGCTTGTGATCCTTGAACTCGGTGCTTCAGATGATCGAAGAAATGAGTGGATCTCTGTGGATATCTGGAGATTCCTGATCTATGATGAACCCATGGCAGCTCAACCGTCCGATCTAGCCGATCATGGATGATATGTTCCTGCCTTGATCAATAATCCTATCCATCGTCTCTGATCTTTCATTGATAGTAGAAGTTAGTTTTGTGGTGATGAGTCATTGTAATGGTGTTTAATAATTTGGGGTTGTGTTATGTAGAAAAGGCTTGTATGTAGAAAAGGCTTGATTGGGGTTTTTTAATTTGGGGTTGTGGTGATGAGTCATTGACTTACTGGGTTTTTTTTTTTTTTTTTTTTTTTTTGAATTTCTAGATTTGTATTCTTGAATCTGGATTTGTGTTCTTGTTGTTCTTATTCAAGACACACTTAGATCTCAATTCATACGATTTTTAGTTTTTAATTCTGTTTTTAATTTTTTATTTAGTTAAAATTAATAAATTAATTTTTTTTTAATTTAGATGCTGACGTAGCATTTTTTATTATTAATTTAAGCCACGTGGATATTAAATAAGTATTATTTATTCCTGCCGTGTGCCACGTCAGCTTTCTCCATTTCTGATGTAACGGCAGAGACCAAAACGGGAAGCGTTTTTCAAGATAGGGACTAAAAGCGGTAAAAATAAAATATAGGGTCTAAAATGGGAATCGCCTAAAAATGTAGGGACTAAAAATGGTTTTTCGCCAAAAAAAAATTTACTAGACGATGATAGTTTGAAAGAATGTTGTCTTAATCTCAAATGTTTTCTCAAACTCAAACATGATATATTTATTTCGATATTGACAGATTAGATTAAAATATTCCTTTTTTTTTTTTTTTTTTTAAAGAAAAAACATAGTGCATATTATTAAGAAAAACAAGAAATGTCAGTAAGGACAACAAAAAGAAAATGTGGTAAAACATTCTCCATTCACACAACAAAGTTCAAAATACTTAAAGCATGTCTAGCCAAATTATGAGCAACTTTATTACTTTCTCTTTTTACACACGAGAGTAATGTAATTAATCAAAAAACCTAACATTACAACGTACATCATCAATAAGCAAACTATCAGAGGAAAAAACACACTGTCGTTGATTAGAGCTGTCATAAGAACTTGAGAATCTCCTTCTAGAATCACCTGTTTGAAGCCCAAATCTGCAGCAAAACGAAGAGCTACTGCTGCTGCCATAGCTTCAATCTCCAAAGGGCTATAGACCTGAGACACCTGCTGAGATAAGGAGGCCAACACTGACCTGTGGTCATCTCTGAGCACCACATCAATTCCAAATTTGTGCTCTGTATTGAAAATAGCTCCACCAAAGTTTGCTTTGATCATACCCATCGGTGGAAGGCGCCATTGGCCTCGAGGCACAGGAGGATGAACTTGAGGGGCTGGCTGCACTGCTAGATACTCTAGAAGTAGTTCTTTCGCTAAGGAAGTGAGATGATGGGGACCGCAACTAGGCTGGTGCATGGGAACCTAGTTCCATTGATGCCATATGGACCACACCGTGATAGAAAAAACATCCAGATGATGTTGTTCGTTCATAAGCCACAAGAGCAACTCCTTAAAGTTTAGGAATGAGGTGGATCTTCTACACTCCCACAGCTCAATTTTTGGGCATAACCATAGAGCATGCAAAGTAGTTTTTGGTTCGAGCCTAAACCGATCACAAAATGGGCTGTCGATAATGGTTCGCCGAACCAAATTTACCTTCGTAGGCATGGATTCTAGACAAGCTGTCCATAGCAGATTCTTAACCTTATTTGGCACATGTAAAGACCAAATCACTTCCCATAAATCTCTGTCATTGTCCGAGGAAGTACTAAAAAGATCATGGTTAGCTTCATTCTTCAAGAAACAATACCTGGACTTACATGTATACTCACCCTTCTACGTATTAGGCCAAAACAGGCTATCCTCAGCCACCACTCTTGACAAAGGCAACTTCTTAATGAGTTCCGCTTCCTCTGGAGTAATAATGCCATCAATCATTCTGTGATTCCACCATCTATTTTGAGCATCAATCAAAATCTCCCCCTTAGTGCCAGCCAAGGAATTAAGCATGGGTGAAAGAACTTAAGGTTGATCTCTCCATGGCAGCCAAAAATCCTGCCATATGCCTACTGACTTTCCATCCCCGATTCTTCACTTGCAGCCTCAAAGTAGTACATCTCGGCCATGTAAGATGCTTGTCCATGAGTATGAAGTCCATCTTGAATTTTTGGCTTTGATAATAGAACAAGTAGGAAAGAACCTAACCTTGAAGACTTTATAAAACAGAGTGCTCTTATTTTACATGAGGTGTCACACTTGCTTGGCCAAAAGAGAGAGTCATTGACAATAGCCAAATCCCTAAAACCCATGCCTCCTTTAAGCTTTTATTTCGTCAGCTCATCCCATCTGAGCCAATGAATTTTTCTTCGATCGCCATGTTGGCCCCACCAAAACTTTTTAACCAAGGCTTCTATATCATGACACAATCCCAATGGAATTTTAAAGCATCCCATAGTAAAGATTGGGATAGCTTGGATGATAGCCTTTATCAAAATCTCACGCCCAACTTGGGATAAAAGTTTACCTTCCCAACCTTGTAATTTTTGCCAAACCTTGTCTTTGATGTAGTTGAAGCTCTCTTTCTTCTTCCTCCCTATTAAAGATGGCAGACCGAGATACTTCTCATATTGAGTTATTTCTTGTAGGCCTCAGGCATCTTTGATTTCCTGTCTTATATTCTCTAGAGTGGACAAACTGAAAAAGACAGTTCTCTTATCTTTGTTCACTTTCTAGATTGAAGCCTCCTCATAAGGATTCAAAATACGGAGAACATTATTACACTCTTGAGAAGTAGTCCTGCAAAACAAAAGGCTATCATTTGCAAACAACAAATGGGTTAGTTCAAGACCTTTTCAACATAGATAGAAGCCATTGATGTCAACCACTCTTGTAGCCTGTTGCATAAGCCCATGCAACCCTTCTATACATAAAAGGAACAAAAAAAGGAGATAAAAAATCTCCTAGTCTAATGCCTCTGGTAGGATGCAGCAAACCTTGAGGCTCTCCATTAACTATGATTGAGTAAGTAATAGTTTTCACACATACTATAATGAGACCAATCCACTTTCCATTGAAGTCCATCTTGCTCATGAGATTTTCTAGGTACAATTATTCTACCTGATCATTTGCTTTGCTTATATTCAATTTAATAGCCATATAACCAATTGTTTGTGATAAGTCAATTTTTGGCAAAGGCAGATTGATGCTCAGTGATGATGGATGGTAAAATCATTTTTAGTCTATTAGCCAACACTTTGGAAAAGATTTTATATAGGACATGACATAAGCTTATAGGAAGAAAATCTCTAACATATTCAGGATTACTGGTTTTGGGGATGAGAGTAGTAAATATTTGGTTAATGGGATGAGGAAGAGTACCTGAATTAAGCCAGGATAAGACTAAACTCATTACATCATGATCAACCACACCCCATAAATGTTGATAGAACAAGGGGTCATACCATCAGGTCCAGGTGCCTTAAGTGGAGCCATCTGCTTCAGAGCTACAGAAACCTTTGATTCTAAAAAAGCTCCTGTTAGAGCCAAGTTCATCTCTTCAATGATCACCTGGGGAATATGGGCCAGATGGGCAATGTATGGTCCTGAGGAAACATACTAAATCACATGAAAATTCTAAATTCTTTTCCAGATGCGTGGATCACTTACAAAATATTAAGCGGAGCCATCTGCTTCAGAGCTGTAGAAACCTTTGATTCTAAGAAAGCTTATGAAGTTTTGGATAAAAAACTATTTTCATTGAATTGATTCCGTAACTGTACAATCACATATATATACTAACTTAACTACTTCAAGCACGTGTGAACACAATGTAACAACCATAACTGATTTTCTCACGTGTCTGACTTAGAGCTAACAAACTAACTAATCAAGAAGCAAAGAAAACTACATGCTGTTTATGTATACTCATCAAGTAAACTAAGTAAGCCACACTACCGTTTAGAGGAATAATTACAAGTCTTCATGTTCTTCAATTCTGAGAAATAGTCTGGACTTCTACTTGAATTTGGTCTTGAAGTTCTTGTCTTAGTTGTGCACTGAGTACCAATCTATGTTGCACTGATTTGTGCTGCACTGATTGTGGCAACTGGGTCTGCATCACCTGATGCACTGGCTGCTGCATTGGGTGGCATGCTGTGCTGCACTGGTGTGGCAGCTGGTGCATCCTCTTGCTTTTCATACTCCACCTCAAGATGGACTGAGGAAGAATAGATGTTGAGCAGTCCCATCTTGGATGTTAACACAGAGAATTGTTTATGGCTTAGTGCTTTAGTCAATAAATCTGCTAATTGGCAATGTGTTCTCACATGATTCAACTTAATCACCTTAGCCAACACTTTGTCTCTCACAATGTGACAATTAATCTCTATATGTTTGGTCCTTTCATGGAAAACTGGATTGGACCCTATGTGCAAGGCTGATTGACTGTCACAAAACAACATTGCCTCTTTGTCATGTCTAATCTGCAGATCCCTTAACAAATAAAGTATCCATACAATTTCACAAGTTGCCACAGCCATGGCCCGGTACTCTGCCTCAGCTGAAGATCTTGACACAGTAGCTTGTTTCTTTGATTTCCAAGAAATCAATGATTCTCCAAGAAAAAAGCAGTAACCTGTAACAGATCTTCTTGTATCTGGACATGATGCCCAATCTGCATCACTAAAGCCTTTGACATGGAGTTCTAACTTTGCAGAAAAGAATACTCCTCTCCCTGGTTCATTCTTAAGGTAATGAAGTACCTTAAGTGCAGCAGCATAATGGGGCTTTCTAGGTGTTGCCATGAACTGACTGAGCTTGTGAACAGCAAAAGTAATGTCAGGCCTAGTAATAGTTAAGTATAGCAGCCTCCCTACCAACCTCCTGTATTGACTAGGATCATGTAACACATCACCTTCATGTTTACTAAGTTTCAAAGTAGGATCCATAGGAACCTTGGTTGGTTTGCACCCTAGTAGTCCAACATCTTCCAAAATTTCTAGAGCATATTTCCTTTGACATAAGGAAATGCCCTTGGCTGTCCTTGCTACCTCCAAACCAAGGAAATACTTCAAGTCCCCTAAATCCTTCAACTTAAACTTCTGGTCTAACAAAACTTTAAACTCCTCAACTCCCTTTTTATCATTACTTGCAATTAGAACATCATCAACATAAACCAGCAATATAATGAATGAATCTTTTTGCTGCCTAATGAACAATGAGTAATCAGCTTTGGATTGAACAAAACCAAGATCAATTAAGGCAGTTGAAAAATTAGAAAACCACATTCTAGAGGCTTGTTTGAGACCATATAGTGATTTATTTAGTTTGCAAACCAACTGAGGCTGCTCCCCCTTGCTGTGAGATTGCTTAGACTGCTGAAATTGAGGCTGCCCCTTGCTGTGAAAGCCTTGTGCAAGTGACATAAAGACTTCTTCATGCAAATCTCCATGGAGAAATGCATTGTTGACATCAAGTTGGCTGAGAAACCAACCTTTCACAGCAGCCGCAGCAAGCACAGCTTTGACAGACACCATTTTGGCAACTGGTGAGAAAGTGTCAATGTAATCCAACCCCTCCTTTTGGGTGAAACCTTTGGCAACCAACCTGGCCTTATATCTCTCAACTGAACCATCTGATTTGTACTTCACTCGATATACCCACTTACAACCAATGGGTTTCTTACCAGGTGGCAAGGATGTAACAGTCCATGTTTGATTAGCTTCTAAAGCTGAAATCTCAGCATCCATGGCTGCCTGCCACTTGGGGTTACCAACAGCTTAGGAGTAAAAAGTAGGTTCAATGATGGAAGAAATGGCATAGCAAAAGGATTTATAAGGCTGGGTCAGATTAGTGTAAGACAGATAGGATTGAAGGGGATGAGAAGTACCTGAAGCATGATTGGAGGAGCTTGGAATGGCTGCTGATTTGACTTGATTACAATGATAAGTCTTAAGGTAAGAGGGTGGTTTAGAAGATCTAGCAAACCTTCTAAGGACAGCAGGTAAAGTAGATGCATCAGAAACATCATTTGCATCAAGGAATTCAGTTGCACCAGGAGCATCAGTTGCATCAGGAAACTCATGAACCTCTTCATCGAAATCTTGATGGATTTGGACAATAGTGTCATCAGAAATTGTAGAGGAAGAGGAAGGAATAGGGAGAGGAACAACAATAGATTCAGAGGAATAAGGTGAATGGAAGATAGGTAGAGGAATAAGAGTGACAGATTGAGAAGAGGCATCTGAAGCAAAAGGAAAGCTTGACTCATGAAACACAACATCTCTAGACAGAAAGGTAGTGTGAGAATCAAGATCAAACAGTTTATAGCCTTTGACATTGAAAGGATATCCTAGAAAGACACACTTTCTAGCTCTAGGTGTGAATTTGTGTTTATGAGGAGTGAGATTGGTAGCATAACACAAGCAACCAAAAACTCTAAAATGTGAATAAGAAGGAGGTGTGTGAAATAAAAGTTCAAAAGGGGTTTTATGATTTAGGAAAGGGGATGGAACCCTATTTATAAGGTAGACTGCAGTGAGGACACAGTCACCCCAGAAAGAAAGAGGAATATTGGATTGAATTTGTAAGGCCCTGGCAGTGGCAAGATTGTGTTGATGCTTTCTCTCCACAACTGAATTTTGTTGTGGAGTGTAGGCACAACTCAATTGATGAACAATCCCTTTGGAGCTGTAAAAGTCATTGAAACTAAACTCGAAGGCATTATCAGATCTAATGGATTTAATCTTGGATCCAAATTGAGTGAGAACCATGTTATAGAAAGATACAATAAGAGGTTTAACTTCAGATTTTGCTTTGAGCAAGAAAACCCAAGTTGCTCTAGAAACATCATCAACAATGGTTAGAAAATACTTATGACCATTAGAAGTTAAAACAGAAAAGGGACCCCATACATCCATATGAATAAGGTCAAAAGGGCAAGCACACTTATTATTATTGAATGGAAAAGGAATTCTTTTCTGTTTTGCCAAAGGACAAACAGTACAGGGCTTATTACAACAATTCTTAAGGAAAGGTAAAGTGCTACTTAAAGAATGAACCTTGACATTAGAAGGGTGCCCAAGTCTTGAATGCCAAAGAGAAAACACATTTGTAGAGAGGGAAGAAGAGCAAACAGCAGAAAAGGACTTGAAATGCTGCTTGGAAAGGTAATCAGAAAGAGATGTAGTAGCTTGAGAGAGGCTTGAATCTTGTAACAAGTACAAACCATCATGCATTTTACCCATCCCAATCGTGCTCCAACATGTAAGGTCCTGCAGAAAACAAAATTGAGACAAAAAAACCAAGCATATAGGTTGGGTTTTGTTAAAGCACTGACTGACAGAAGGTTAAAGGTAAACGATGGTACACAAAGGACATTACTGAGGGTTATATGGGAGGAAAGTTGAATAGTACCAACATGTGTAACAAGAGCTACTTCCCCATTTGGCAATTTAACCATAGTATGTGAAATTTCAGTATAAGAAGTCATCAATTGAATGGAACAGACTATGTGATCACTTGCACCAGTGTCAATGACCCATGTGTGAAGACTATAAGCTCTTCTATTAACAACTTTAGCAGAGAAAATAGAATGCTTGAAGTTGATGGAATTACCTGCAACAACATTTGATGGATAAGTCACAGAGTTGGCAACATGAAGTTCTTGACCTTTAGGAAATTGTTGAGTAGAGCAGGAACTAATTAAGGTCAAAAGTTGCTGGTATTGGTCAGGAGTGAAGGTTGGAGCTTGAGATACTGACATGGATTGAACAAATTCAGTGACTCCAGAAGGTTGGTTGCCTTGAATTAGTTCAAGATTCGTTGAAACTTGATGAGCAGTAGCATTTCTACTGTTCTTGAACTTGAATCCTGGTGGGAAGCTGTGCAACTTATAGCATTTGTCCACAGTATGGCCTAGCTTTCCACAGTGAGTGCATAAAGGCCTATCTTTGCCTTTGAAATTGGTTCCTGAGTTCTTGGTTGCTAGGGCAGTGGACTCAACTCTAACAATATTATGCACAGACCTCTGCATTTCTTCTTGGATGAACAAAGAATGTGCCTTATTGATAGAAGGTAAGGGATCCATTAATAGGACTTGAGATCTTACTTTAGAGAAGGCATCGTTCACTCCCATAAGAAATTTCATGGTGGATTCCTTGGTTTGAAGGTTCTTCAACCTTTGATTAATTCCACACACGCACTGACCACAAGTACACTGGGCAAATGGACTCAGATTCTGCAATTGGTCCCACAAAATTTTGAGCTGAGTGAAGTAATCAGTGAGTGATTGCTCTCCCTGATGAATCTCAGCAATTTGCTTCTGGATATTGAAGATCTTGGTTCCATTTCCTTGACTGAAAGTGTCATGAAGGTCAGTCCAAATCTCCAAGGCAGTATCTCTGTAGATAATGCTTCCTTGGAGCTTTGGTGATACAGAGTTGATAAGTTAGGTTCCCACTACATTATCAGCACGAATCCATGCTTGAGCAGCCTCTGGAGAATTCACCAATGGTGAAGTGATGGTCAAAGATCCATCAATAAAACCTAGCTTGTTTTTGCCAATCAGAGACTTTCTCACTGATCTCGCCCAAGCAGGATAGTTTTCCCCTCCAATCAGTGGTTGAGAAGTGAGTAGTGCTCCTGGATTTTCCCCAGGGTGCAAGAACAGAGGATTGCTAAGATTATACAAATCTTGTGAAGAAGACAAAGCTTCTGTAGTGGGAGTATTGGTTGTTGCTGTTTCTGCCATTAAAAGCTTGAGAAACTTGTAGAACACAGTAATGGTGAATCGAAAGATCAAAGAAGGTAACGATGCTAACAATGCTCTCTGATATGGAAATCAAGAACAGAGAGCAAAAGAAAAACTCAAAGAAGATGATGGTGATGAATGAGAAAAACAGAGAGTTCCCAAAATTGATCTGAGAAACCCTAAGAAAATTAGAAACGCTTAAGAAATCGCTCTGATACCATATGAAGTTTTGGATGAAAAACTGTTTTCATTGAATTGATTCCGTAACTATTCAATCACATATATATACTAACTTAACTACTTCAAGCACGTGTGAACACAATGTAACAACCATAACTGATTTTCTCACGTGTCTGACTTAGAGCTAACAAACTAACTAATCAAGAAGCAAAGAAAACTACATGCCGTTTATGTATACTCATCAAGTAAACTAAGTAAACTACACTGCCGTTTAGAGGAATAATTACAAGTCTTCATGTTCTTCAATTCTGAGAAATAGTCTGGACTTCTACTTGAATTTGGTCTTGAAGTTCTTGTCTTAGTTGTGCACTGAGTACCAATCTGTGCTGCACTGATCTGTGCTGCACTAATTGTGGCAGCTAGGTCTGCATCACCTGATGCACTGGCTGCTGCATTGGGTGGCATGCTGTGCTGCACTGGTGTGGCAGCTAGTGCATCCTCTTACTTTTCATAAAGCTCCCGTTAGAGCCAAGTTCATCTCTTCAATAATCACCTGGGGAATATGGGCCAGATAGGCAATGTATGGTCCTGAGGAAACATACTAAATCACATGAAAATTCTAAATTCTTTTCCAGATGCGTGGATCACTTACAAAATATTAAGCGGAGCCATCTGCTTCAGAGCTGCAGAAACCTTTGATTCTAAAAAAGCTCCCGTTAGAGCCAAGTTCATCTCTTCAATGATCACCTGGGGAATATGGGCTAGATAGGCAATGTATGGTCCTGAGGAAACACACTAAATCACATGAAAATTCTAAATTCTTTTCTAGATGCGTGGATCACTTACAAAATGTTAAGCGGAGCCATCTGCTTCAGAGTTGCAGAAACCTTTGATTCTAAAAAAGCTCCCGTTAGAGCCAAGTTCATCTCTTCAATGATCACCTGGGAAATATGGGCCAGATAGGCAATGTATGGTCCTGAGGAAACACACTAAATCACATGAAAATTCTAAATTCTTTTCCAAATGCGTGGATCACTTACAAAATGTTAAGCGGAGCCATCTGCTTTAGAGTTGCAGAAACCTTTGATCCTAAAAAAGCTCCCGTTAGAGCCAAGTTCATCTCTTCAATGATCACCTAGGGAATATGGGCTAGATAGGCAATGTATGGTCCTGAGGAAACACACTAAATCACATGAAAATTCTAAATTCTTTTCAAGATGCGTGGATCACTTACAAAATATTACAAACAATATATGTTATAGCTGGATATGTAAAAAGTAAGTTTTCAAAATTAAAATTAATAAAATCATATTTAAAATAAAATGTCACAAAAAAAAAAAAAGATTTGCCACTTTTTTTTATACAAGATAAAAAAATTCTACTCTAACCTAATCTAAGTGAACGTGTATGTGAAGTTCCCTTCTGAAAACTTAAATCCGACCTTACACCTTACAAACACTTATTATTGTAGAGTAGCTTATTAAAGTTGTCGAATTAGCCCCAAATGGATTGAACTGGCCCTATTTTGTAGAAGTTGACGTCTGCGTGTGCATGTGTGTGGTGAGGAGTGAGGGTGGCATGGGGCGGCTGGGGTTGATGTTCCTTCCTGGTTCCTTGATTCCAAAACGAGTGAGTGTGTTACGGCCTTTCTGAGAACCTCACCACCACTGTATTAGGGGGAGGAATGCTGGTCCTGGTAATTTCTTGATGACTAAAATGAAAGTGTTATGGCCCTTTCTACGAACCTCACCACTGTATTGGGAGGAAATTAATGTCGGTACTGGTTTTGCTTCCTGACTAAACCTGCAGCAAGGTGTTAAAACATTAGTAGTAGTATGGCTAAAAAGTTAAACTGTAATGCTTTTGCAGTATCTCTGTTGTATATCAATTTCAGTTGAATGAAATTCACATGTTTCCCATAAAAATAAAATTGTTATTTTTATCCTCCACAAACTTAAAAATTGGGACCACAGCAGTGAAGGTATATTTAAAATCTTTAGCTTTTGACCAGTGCAGAACAATCTTCAACTGTGTATTGAAGCTCAAAGCTCTACTAAAATATTAATATTTTATTTATCTTTTCAGTTAAATAATATTTACTCTCATCTTCTTCCTCTGTAAAACTGTAATGCGAACAGGTTTCATTCATTTTTCTTCTTCAGCTCTTCTCCCTTTCTTTTTTTTGTTAACAATATAAAGAGAGAGAATGACTGAATAGTCAGTATAATATTATATATGTAACAATGTACAAAGAGAGCCTNTTTAGTTTTTCCTCCTTTTCTGAACTTGGCTTATTATGCACCCATTTTGTTTGGCAGGCCGTCTAGGCTACCTATAGGTTGGAGACGGCGGCCAAAGACCTAGGAAGGGCCACGGATGCCGAGCGTGAGAAACGCTTAGAGGCCACTCGGACCCTCAAGACCTCCGAGGCTGATCTCGCCACGGCCGGGAGGAGCTAAAAGCGATGACCCGGGCCCGGGACAGCGCAGTGTCCGGTCTTGAGGGTGCCTAGAAGCAGGCCCAAGACCAGACGAGACGTTTGACCGAGGCAGAGGAGCAGCTATCGATCGCAAAGGAGTTGGTTGCAGATCTGACCAAGAAACTGTCTACTGCCGAGGAGGCCAAAAAAGTGGCTGAATGGGCCAAAGATGAGGCTGTGAGGGCCAAGGCCATGGCAAACGCTAGAAGTGAGAAGGCTCTGGCTTCCAAAGAGGAGGCAGCTTACGCCGCGGGGGTAGCTGAGACTGAAGCTGCCTACAAAGGCGAAGTTCCTGGGGTGTGTAGGCGCTATTGCTCCCAGGTTTGGGGTGAGGCCCTTAAACAAGCTGGAGTTGAGGCCTTGTCCGATCCGTGGAAGGCGGAGAGCGTGTACTACCCCCCAGCCATCCGCGAGGCTGCTCTAGAGAGTTCTGAGTCTGAGGTGACTGCTGAGGAGGCTGGTGCTACTTTGGGTGGGGGAGCCTCGGACGTTGGGCTTACTGGTGAGCATGTTCAAGGGGCTGATCCCCCGGGGGTGGCTGAATCCAGAGAAGGCCCTAGCGAGGAAGCGCCCCTAGAGGCTACAAAGCCCTCCTCCGACGCCCAAGTCTCTTCCACCGAGGTGGCAACTATCCCTGCTGTGCCTCTGCAAGCCATCCCTCTCAGCCAAAGCGCAGAGGGTCCTGAGGCTGCCATGGATCAGCCATCTACTGGGGGGGGGGAAATTAAGTGGAAGGAGTAGACCCCTTGGCGCCTCTGTTTGCCATAGACCATCCATTTTGTTTTGTTTTTGTATCTTCCCCCTTTTTTTTTTCCTTTTTTTTTTTTTTTTTTTTTTACGTTGTAATGTGACTCCTGCCATGTAACCTTTATGGACTTAATGTAATGTGAGTCTTATCTCCTTTTTATTTGTTCTGGCTACTTATTCATTTGCGTGTTGTTCATTCTTTTATCCCTTTTTTTTTTTTTTTTACTTGTATAATTTTGACTTCAATTGTATCCCGGCCAGTCACGGCAGTAGTTGTAATAACGTGAGGGCGTGCATGCTTAGGCAGACCTTTTGTGCCCCAAAGACTAGATAGGGTTCTGGTTCTTCCTAACACAGGTCTGCTTTGAGGTGATTCGTTTCCCCCATAGGCTTGAGTCCGAGGGCCATGCAATGCTTTGGCACTGCATAACACTTAGAAAATTTTTGAAGTAGTTAGTTTCCCCATAGGCTTGAGTCCGAGGACCATGCAATACCTTGGTTCTGTCTAACACTTAGGAATTTTTGAAGTAGTTAGTTTCCCTATAGGCTTGAGTCCGAGGACCATGCAATACCTTGGTTCTGTCTAACACCTAGGAATTTTTGAAGTAGTTAGTTTCCCCATAGGCTTGAGTCCAAGGACCATGCAACGCCTTGGTTCTGTCTAACGTTTAGAATCCTTTTAAAGTATTTAGTTTCCCCATAGGCTTGAGTCCGAGGACCATGCAACGCCTTGGTTCTGTCTAACACTTAGGAATTTTTGAAATAGTTAGTTTCCCCATAGGCTTGAGTCCGAGGACCATGCAATGCCTTGGTTCTGTCTAACACTTAGAATCCTTTTGAAGTAGTTAGTTTCCCCATAGGCTTGAGTCCGAGGACCATGCAACGCCTTGGTTCTGTCTAACACTTAGGAATTTTTTGAAGTAGTTAGTTTCCCCATAGGCTTGAGTCCGAGGACCATGCAATGCCTTGGTTCTGTCTAACACTTAGAATCCTTTTGAAGTCGTTAGTTTCCCCATAGGCTTAAGTCCGAGGACCATGCAATGCCTTGGTTCTGTCTAACACTTAGAATCCTTTTGAAGTAGTTAGTTTTCCCATAGGCTTGAGTCCGAGGACCATGCAATGCCTTGGTTCTGTATAATACTTAGAATCCTTTTGAAGTAGTTAGTTTCCCCATAGGCTTGAGTCCGAGGACCATGCAATGCTTTGGTTCTGTCTAACACTTAGGAATTTTTTGAAGTAGTTAGTTTCCCCATAGGCTTGAGTTCGAGGACCATGCAATGCCTTGGTTCTGTCTAACACTTAGAATGGCCACTAAAACGCGAGACACATAACCACGATAGACTTAGAATCCACATCAGAAGGAACTTTTTCATTAATAATAATATCTTTTCAGATTATTTACATTCCATGGACGAGGTACAGGCTTTTCATCTAGATCTTCTAAGTAATATGCTCTTATTCCTGCTACCGAGGTAATTCGGTAGGGGCCTTCCCAGTTGGGTCCCAGTTTCCCCCAAGAAGGGCTTTTGGCCGCGCCCACCACTTTCCTCAACACTAGGTCACCTGGTATTAGTGGTCTTAACTTCACATTGGAATCGTACCCCTGCTTGAGCTTCTAATGGTAACAGGCCAGCTGGATCATTGCTTTCTCCCTTCGTTCTTCGATTAAGTCTAGGCTTTCCCCTAGTAATTCGTCGTTGTCGCCCGGGGTGAGGGAGCTCTTCCTTAGCGTTGGGAAGTTGGCCTCCAAAAGGATAACCGCCTCGTCCCCATAAGTCATGGTGAAAGGCGTTTCCCCCGTGGACCTCCGCAGCGTGGTCCGGTAGGTCCACAGGACGTGGGGCAGCTCTTCCACCAATCTTCCCTTGGCATCGTCTAATCCTTCTTAAGCCCATTGACTATGACCTTGTTGACAGCCTTGGCTTGTCCATTTCCCTGAGGGTAGGCTAGAGTTGAGTACCGATTTGTGATTCCCAGTTCGCCACAGTACCTTCTAAAGGACTTGCTGTCAAATTGGAGCCCGTTGTCCAAAATCAGGGTGCGGGGGACCCCAAACTATGTAACGATGTTCCTTCAGACGAATTTCTTAGCATCCACATCCCTAATGTTTGCCAAGGGCTCAGCTTTGACCCATTTAGTGAAATAATCCGTGGCGAACAGCAGGTACCTTTTATTTCCTGGCACCTTGGGGAAAAGCCCCACAATATCCAGGCCCCATTGGGCGAAGGGCCATGGGCTGGATAGCAAGTTAAGGACCCCTCTGGCTAGTGGATGTTTAGGGCGAACCTTTGACACTGGTCACACCTCTTAACATACTCCAGTGCCTCATTCTACATCCCCAGCCACCAATATCCCTGAGTGATGGCTCTGTGTGATAGAGATCTACCCCCTGTGTGGCTCCCACATATCCTTTCATGCAGCTCCTCAAGCAATAATACTGAGACCTCAGGGTGGATGCACAACAAGTATGGCCCGGAATAGGAGCGCCTGTACAGTTTGCGATCCTCGGACAGCTAGAACCGAGGAGCATTTCTTCGTACTTTCTCAGCTTCTGACTTATCCTCGGGCAGGATGTCATCTTTGAGGAATCTCAGGTCCATCCAACTAGGACCCACTCCAACCTGATGGACATAAATCATGCCCTTTGCTCCCTCACTTACTTTCTCCAGGTGCTCAACAAGTATAGTCCGTGGCAGATCTCCGGCCAAGGATGTGGCAAGTGTAGCCAGCGAGCCTGCATGGGTGTTTCCGCTTCTGGGGACATGTGATAAGCTGAAAAGGGTGAAGGTTGACTGTAGGCATTTGATCTGGCTCAAGTATTCTTGCATCCTTACATCCTTCGCCTCCAACTCTCTGTTTACCTGGCCCACCACTATCTGAGAGTCCGAGAACACTTCTATTTCTTTCCCCCCCATTCTATGTACCATGATCAGCCCCTGGAGCAGCGCTTCATACTCGGCCTCATTGTTCGTGGCCGAGAACCCGAGTTTTAGGGATTTTTCTATAACAAACTTTTCGGGGGACAATAGGACTAGCCCCACTCCAGATCCTCTCTGGTTCGCAGCGCCATCGATGTACATCCTCCAGCACAGGGTCCCTGGAACGGAGATTGCCCCAACTGATTTTTCATCCATGTCCCTCTTCTCGGCTACCTCTTCTATTATTGGTTCGACAAATTCAGCCACCAAGTCCGCCAGGACCTGGCCCTTTACGGAGGTCCAAGGCATGTACTTAATGTCAAAAGCCCCCAGAATTGTGTTCCATTTCGCGATCCTTCCCGTATAATCGGCGGCCCAAAGTACCGCCTTTAAGGGTAGTTGGGTTAGAACAACCACCGTGTGAGCTTGGAAATAGTGGGGCAATTTTCGCGTAGCGTGGACCACGGCAAGTATGGCTTTCTCCAAGGGCAAGTACTTGCCCTCAGCTTCGTGCAGTGACCTGCTAATGTAATAGACTGGTTTTTGGACGCCACTGTCGTCTCGTATCAGCACCAAGCTCATAGCGTGGAGCGCCACAGCAATGTATGCGTATAGGACCTCGTCGATTAGACATAATGGGTGGCCGGGCTAGGTACTCTTTGAGTTGCTGAAAGGCCATGACACATTCTTTGGACCACTCGAATCCTTTCCACTTGTTGATCAGAAGATAAAAGGGTCTACATCTGTCAGCCGACCTGGAAATGAATCGATTCAGAGCCGCAATCATTCCGACGAGCTTCTGGATTTCCTTGGGGTTTTGTGGAGGTTTTAGATTATGGATAGCCCTGATTTGGTCTGGATCAACCTTGATCCCCCGATGGGTAATGAGGTAGCCTAAGAACTTGCCAGACCCCATGCCGAACGAGCACTTGGAAGCGTTTAGGCGTAGCCTGTGCTTTCTCAGGACGTCGAATATACAGCCGAGGTCGGCCAAATGCCCGGACACCAGTTCACTCTTCACCACCATATCGTCAACATAGATCTCAATGTTTTTGCCCAACAACGGCTCGAACATTCTCGTCATCATCCTCTGATAAGTAGATCCGGCGTTTTTCAGGCCAAATGGCATAACCTTGTAGTGATAATTCCCAATGGGTGTCACAAAGGCTGTCTTCTCTTGGTCCTCCAAGGCCAGTGGGATCTGATGATAACCCTGAAAGGCATCTAAGAAGCTCATCCGAGGATGGCCTGCGGTTGCATCTACCAGCTGGTCTATCCGTGGCATCGGGAAGGGGTCCTTTGGGCATGCTTTATTCAGGTTTGTGAAGTCCACACAAACCCTCCATTTTCCACTTTTCTTCTTGACCACCACAGTGTTGGCTAGCCATTCGGGGTAGAAAACTTCCTTGATCGCCCCTGTGCGCTTAAACTTATTGACCTCCTCCCTGATCGCTTCAGCGTGCTCTTTCAACGGGCGCCGGGGTGGCTGCTTCTTGGGTATCACAGACGGGTTGACGTTAAGGTGGTGGCAGATGAAGGATGGATCAATCCCTGGGGCATCGCAGGGATCCCATGCGAACACGTCGATGTTCCTCTTGAGGAATTCAAGCAACTCCTCCTTCTCCCGGGGGGGTAGTTGGGCTCCGACCTGAAAGAACTTCTCTGGATCATCCTCAACGACCACTTTTTCAAGGTCTTCATATTTTGCTTCCTTGGCGGCCGTATCAATTGACGCCACTGATGTCCTTGATTGCTATAAGCTTTCGGCCGCGGCGGCCGAGGACCCTGCATCGGGCCTATGCGAGATGGCCGCCACCATGCACCGCCTTGCCGTGGGCTGGCAACCCTGGATTTCGAGGACTTGGTCCCCTGACGGGAATTTTATCTTCTGATGCAGCGAAGAGGCGACAGCCCCCAAGGTGTGGAGCCAGGGCCTACCCACGATGGCCGTGTACGGGGAGTAGATGTCCACCACAATAAAGTTAACTTCCACTACCTCTGGGCCAGTTTGGACGGGCAACCTAATCATGCCCCTTGGAGTGACGAGCTTCCCATCGAAGCTCATTAAAGGGGAGCTATAAGGTGTCAAATCCTCAAGCTTCAATCCCAGCCCCTTATATAGGTTAGGGTACATAATCTCGGCACCACTGCCATTGTCAACCATCACTCTCTTCACATCGTATTCGCCTATTCTGAGGGTGATCACCAAAGCATCGTCATGGGGCTAGGTGGTCCCTTCCTTGTCCTCATCGGAAAAGCTCAGGGTTGGGTGAAAGCCTCTCCTGGCCCTCTTTGGCCCGGACTAGGACTCTTCGGTGGGCACCTGGGTCATAGACAGTACTCGCGAAGGGCGCATGCCCGTTCTTCCTGGCGCAGCCAGGATTACATTAATCGTGCCAACGGGCTGCCCCATGGCGGTGTCCTTTCGTGGCTCCTGGTAGGTCTGGCCCTGATGACTGCTGGAATGATGCAGGAAGTGCTTCAGCTTTCCCTCCCAAACTAGCTGGTCTAGGTAGTCCCAGAGGTTCCTGTAGTCCTCCGTGGCATGTCCATGATCCTGGTGGTATTGGCAGTAACGGTTCTGATTGTGCTTCTCAGGATCCCCAGCCATCTTATTCGGCCACTTGAAGTACGGCTCATTCCTGATCTTTTCCAATACCTTATGTACCGGTTCTCGGAACATGGCGCTGACAGTCTGAGTATTGGTCGCCCCGGACTGTCCCGCGAAATCCCTCATCGGGCGGGCATTGTTATATCGGTCCGACCTGAAATCCTTCCTCTCTTGAGGGATAACCTTCTCCTTCCCCTTGTCCTGCAGCAGATCTTCCTCTACCCGCTTGTATTTATCGATCCAATCCATCAGTTGCCACACGCTAGCGGCGGGCTTACCAGTTAAGGACTTCCTCAGGCCATGCCCCATTGGTAGTCCGTTCTTGAATATATTGATGGTGACATCGTCGAACTTGCCGTCCAACTCATTGTAAATCTCCCAATACTTGTCTGAGTAGGCCTTGAGGGTCTTCCCTTCACGCATGGACAAAGACAGTAACGCGCTCATTGGCCGAGGAGGTCTACTATTTGTAACAAAACGAGAACCAAAGGCCTGGGTCAGCTGTCTGTACGAGTCTATGGAATTTGTCTTCAAGCCGTTGAACCACCTCATTGCCACATGTCCTAAGCTGGATGGGAAGACTTTGCACATCAGCGCCTCGTTCTTAGAGTGAATAGCCATCCTCTGGTTGAACTGGCTCACGTGTTCTACGGGGTCCGTTCTGCCGTTGTAAAAAGTGAAGGTTGGCTGCTGGAACCGCCGAGGGAGGACCACCTCCTCTATACGACGTGTAAAGGGTGACTTAGAGAGCTGGTCCAATGCCCTGCTCATGGTGTCACTCCCTAAGCCCTTAGGGGTTGGGTATTCACGTTTACGCCTCTAGTGGCGCTCCTCCTCATGAGAGAAGGTCTCGCTCGGGGGTGTTCTTGACCTTTGCCTGTAGCTGTCATCACTTTCGTCGTCAGAGGGCAAGTCAGGGTTGGACTCGGATCGCCCTCGACGTGCATTGCGCAACTTTCTCTTCAAATCGTCTATCTCTCGCTGCATGGCCACCTTGTCATCTTTTCTCTGGAATGCGTGACTCTTAACTTCTTCTGATCGCGCGGCCTGGCCATTATCGTCCCTACGGGTGTGGCTTCCGCTAGTTTTTGAGGTATGCACGCTTCCCTCTCAGAATCGTTCGTTCTCCTCGTTTTGGCCGCGCCTGGGGTCGCCATAGTCATCCTGACGTTGGGATTTAACCGGTTCAGGCTGATGGGAGCTCCCTTGGTGAGAGCCCGATCCTGCCATGCTTGGCTGTTGTCCTCACTAACGCACAAGTTCTTCCCACAGACGGTGCCAATTGTAAGGACCGGAGTTGGGCACTTCTACTATTGAGAGAGTGGACTCAAGCCCGGTTAGCCCATTACAATGAATTTGTAAAGCGTGGATAGAAGAACTAGGCCCTAGTGAGAATTATAGCGACTAAATATGGTTACAAATGGACTAAAGCCTGAAAATCTGTCCTTAGCCCTCCACTTCAGGGATGGTAGCTCTTTTTCCTCTTATCTTTGCTACTTTGACCTTTTGTGGTTATGCCAGTTGCTCTGATGTTCCCCTCCCCCCCCCCCCTTTCTTCTCGAAGGGCTTCTTACATTATATATCCCCTTCTGGTTGATCGTAGCCCTCTATTTGTTGATCAAGCAGGCTATCACTTGAGTGCTTGTCCCATTAGTCATTTTCCCATTCCTTCTGTGGGTTGCAACAACCAAGGCTGCACTGTTCAAGAGTCTTTTCCTCATTAATGCGACCAGAATGTTAGTTGTGGTCATTTAATGCGGAGGTGACAGTTCCTCCCTGAACTGCTCCTTCAACATGCTTCTGTGGCTGCCACGATGTACCGATTTTTTTTTCTATTGAGACGCTCTGGAGACTCCCCTTGATGGTATATTGCTCTTCCCTTTAATGGTCTCGGTTGTCCGAGGACAGACTCGTCCTCGATGATACTTCTTGGGTAAGTGGGCTTCTTACTTTCATCCTTGGATCCTCAAAACCTCCTTGGCATGGGCTCATGGGAATACTTCCTTGGCGTAGGCCTTAGGCCCAGTACGAAGTGGGCCAAGACTGTCTGGCTAACTAGCCCCACACTAAATATTTAGAACCTAACAAGTTACATAATTTTTGAAAATAAAATTATACCAACCAATAATTTATTGGTTTGCACGTAGAAATTCATTGCGGTTTTCTTCATTAAATATTGGTTTGCAAATGAAGAGCAATTCACGCTTGTGAGTGTTTAAACTTTTTGGTTTCCTTGCTCTTATTATTCATTGTTATTGATGCAACTAAATCTCACCTTCTTTTTGGGCCGAAATGCACTTAGGGTTTAAGTCAATAGTAAACTAACCCTTTGGGGTTTCAATTATTCATTATAGCTTCTTAAGGTTTTCTAATCCCTAAAATTGACCCCTATAAAAAATCAGTTTAAAATAAAATTTAATAAAAATGTTGTAAAAATTAAAATTTAATAAAACAAATATAAAATTATTTAAAAAAAAACATATATTTTTCACTTATTTTCATGTAAAATGAAACTCTCCAATTCAAATCCCCCTTTATATCAAATAATTTATGTTATAAAAAAACTCAAATCCCTTAATTTTAGATTCTCAAATTGAAATTCAACCTTTAATCTAGACAACAGAAGGTGTGACAGGTTGTCAAATACATGTTCACGAATTAAATAAAATCCATATTTTACATGGTATGCCGTATGCCTAATGAAATATTTTATTTTTTTCTGTAGATTCAGGCAGCTTAAGTAAGTTGCAAGCCCTAGATTTGAGTTACAACAATCTTTCATATAACAATTTGAAAGGATTGTTTACTACTAAGGGTAAGTTATACCATTAACATCAAGGTAGTGGTATTTTACGTTTTTCTTTTCGTCACTGGCATAATCATAGAAAAGCATAAGCTATAACAAACATGTTCTAAATATTTGATAATCAAATTTCTTGAAATTCAATGAATCAAAACTTGTTGTCTTTAGCAAGTATCATGATTTATTGTTGTCTTGTTAAAATGCCGTATTCAAAGTAAGAACATTGAAATCTTTTCTAACTCAATCAAGTTTTAGGACATATTAAATTCAAAAAAATGAATGTCATGTTTGTTAAACCCCTTTTTTAAGAAAATAACAAAAGGAGTGAAGAAGTTTCAGACTTTTGACATCCAACTCGTAAAAATGTTTAGAAAAAAGACAATAAGGAAAGATTGTAGTGAGATATTTTCCATTAAATTTTTTTTTTTTTTTTTTCAATGTTAGAAACAATTGTTGTGTAAAAATGATGATGATGAGGTATCTCGAGTCTCGACCCATCAGATTAATAGGGACTTGCCCCTTTTTGCCTAAATTTCTATTTGACCAAATTCAAACCTGATGTTTGCGAGCCATTTGTTTGAAACTCGTTTGACCAAAATCATGTGAAGAGTAATTTTTTTGGCCGTCTATTTAAACGAGGGGCTGCCGTATGAGAAAAAAATCTACGAGTGAGAATTCCTTGAGCCATAGAGTTCTAAACTCCACTTCTTGAGTGTTTCTCTTGTGAGATATTTTTTTAGAGTTTTTATTTGGGAGTTTCTCGCATTGACTTTTAACTGTTAGTGAGTGTTGTTCATCAAAATTATAGAAAAGTTAAACCTCTGTTACTGAGTTTATTAGTGAAAACCTCTGGAGAGTTCTTTGGTTCGGGTTCATTGAGTAAAATGCATCTTTGAGGAGAAGGTTTGTGTAAAAGAACTCCATAGTGGAAGGCAAGTGGGCCGCTTGTTGAGGTTACATAGAGAGTCTATAGAGTCTAGGCCCAAGTGGCCAACTAGCCAACTACCACAGTTTGTTGAAATATTTGACGATCTACTACTATTTTGGAAATATATATGGATATACCACTATTTTGGAAACTCGAGTTCGCCGTGTAACTCAAGTTCTTTGGAAAAATAGCCTTCAAGTTTTCCGTACTATTTTTTATAGAACTCAAGTTACATAAAAAATTGGTGGCTATTTTTCATGGAACTTGAGTTACACGGCAAACTCAAGTTTCAAAAAAGTGATAAATTCCTAATTATTTCACAAGTAGTGGTAGATTGCCAAATATTTCTGCTAAAAATAGTATTTGGCCATTTTGGCCTTAGAGTCTAGACGACAAAAGTTTTGTAAGTAAAAGTATTGTCAATGTTTTGTGTTTAGTAGATTTTTTAAGAAATTGGATCCCCTGGAGTGGTTTTTTCTTTAAAAATATTCTTCATAATTTCCACCTCCTTACCAAATATAAGTTTCTTTATTTTTATTTTTATTGCTTTTAGACTTGGTGTGCTATTATAATCATGGTTTTAAAAACCGAACTGGTCGTTGAACCCTTTTTTTTTTTTTTTTAAATTTCCAGTTCAACCCCGGTTTTTGGCCAGTTTTTCGGTTGTTGACCGGTTATTAACCAGTTTTGAGGCTTTTAACCGGACTGGACTGGCTCCCGGTTCCCGAATGAACCGGTCGGATCGACCAGTCTGGTTTTTAAAACAGTGATTATAATTGTGATTAAGATAACCATTTGAGCTTTCTAGTTGGAATCAAAAGTGACTTGATCAGCTAATATATTACTTAATTACTTTGGGGTTTAAATCTAGATACTTTAATTGGCATGAGAGTGTAGGTAAACTTAGTTAGGAATAAATTCTAAGCAAGGGTAGAAAGTAAAGGTAAACTTAGTTACTTATTACTACTAGTAATTGATTGCACTAATCATTTTTTTTCTTAATTACTAGCTTCCGGTTCCAAGTTGAGCAGCCAACCAAAAGTCCAACCATTCTTTGACACTTTATGGCCACTTGAAAATTTTGGAATTGCCCTTTTGTTGTAGCAACTTCAGATCTGCCGGTTCTAATAATGTGTAGATGAAATTCTGGTAGTGACTTTGAAAGGAGAAGGCATAGTAAATTTTAGATGTCACAAGAGCACCTCCAAAGTCTCTTTAAAACGTATCTTAGGGTTTCCTTTAAATACTTAGTGAAATAGATCTAAAACCCTAATCACTTAATGGGCCAATGGGCTATTAGGCTTAATTAAAATTCTGCAGAAATGCATTTTGATCGATTGAACCTTCTTCTCGATTAGTCAAACTTGGCATGTTTCAAATTCTTGAACCTATAGCTTTATTTTTCTTGTATTTTGATTTGCAGCACCCTGAGTATTGTCTAATATACCCTAAGATCTATATCTAGACAAGTTTGTGCTCACAATTTGCAAATTGTTCTAAATTTTTAGAATCTAACAGAACCAAATTTAAGAAACAAAAGAAAAGAAAACTTTGTGCCCATCAATGATGGGGCATAATCCAAATTTGGCAACTTTTTGTTCTGTTTTTGACGAACCTAAGATTCATTATTGATTGGCTTCATGCATTACTGAATTCTTATTTAACGAATAATTATGTTGTCTTCTAGCTTTTACGTGGGGTAGCCCTTAACCACATCTAATACTCTCACTCGTGTCCTTTTCTGTTGGCTTTCAGTCTCATAATAACCACAGATTAGCAATTACCATTTCTTGGAAGCATTTGGAAATTGGAACAATTAGTCAATAATGAATATTTTTCTTTTTGATAAACCTAAGATTCATTATTGATTGGCTTCAAGCCAATTGAAGCCAATCAATAATGAATCTTAGGTTTATCAAAAAGAAAAATATTCATTATTGACTAATTGTTCCAATTTCCAAATGCTTCCAAGAAATGGTAATTGCTAATCTGTGGTTATTATGAGACTGAAAGCCAACAGAAAAGGACACGAGTGAGAGTATTAGATGTGGTTAAGGGCTACCCCACGTAAAAGCTAGAAGACAACATAATTATTCGTTAAATAAGAATTCAGTAATGCATTAAACATTGGACTTTTGCTTAGGCACATTGTAGACGTTCAGTGGGTTGAGTTCACAGCCTACACCTCACCATTTTTTTTTAACTTTGATGGACAATGGTGAATGGCCCCCCCAACCTAGAACCAGTCCCTTCAGTATCTATCTATCTTCTTTTAGCCTGGCTTTAGTTATTGCATGTGGATTTCATTAGATTTGATCTTCAACGAGAAGTTAAAGCCTCGTTTTATAGAGTTGTTAAAGAACTCAATTTTAGTTTTTAAATAAAATTACACATATTTTCACATACTTTTTCATCCACATGTATTTCAAAAAACTACAAATAACATTACTCAAACTTCTCTACTAAACGGGCCCTAAATATCAGTCTAGAAAATATTTTTAAAAGTTTTAATAAAAAAAAAATTAACTTTTTACTCAATTAGAGTAGTATTAAAAGTTTTCTAAAAGAGAAATATCATGTCCACAATATTTTTACAATACTTTTACAACAAATTCTAAGTAACAGGTTATTACGGGATGTTATGGGTGAGTAAAAAAACAATTTCATTAGTGGATTCAAATTAGAATCACTAACAACTTATTACTTATAATTTGCCATGAAAATGTTGTAGACATAGTACTTCTCTTCTTAAAATAGTCTATTAACAAATGCTTAAAAAAGTACTACAAATTTGTTGAAAAAACAACTATTTTTCTACACAAAAATTGAATTTGGTGAATTCTTTGAGTTTTTACCTTTTATTTATTTATTTATTTTTCTTTTGATAAATTTGATAGTTACAAACTTACCGTAGGTAACTGATAAACTGGAGATTTCAACTTTTAATATCTTTGTTGGAAACGCATTGAGATACAAAAGGTTCATTTGGATACAATTTATTGTTGCTGAAAGTTGCTGAAAACTTATTGTTGCTGAAAACACTGTAGCAAAATAATTTTTAAATGGATGAATAGTATCGTTGGACCCATTTTTAATATTTTTTAATGTATGAACAGTACATGAACAGTGTGTGAACAGTACACGCACGGTTCATGCACAGTGATTTTTTCTCTCAAAAGTCAAGAAAACCGGCAAAAAAAAAAAAAAAAAAAAAAAAACGCAACTCTACTTTCAGTAAGAAGAAGTACTACCCAAACCTAGTCAAAAAGTCGGATTACTCAAGTCATTCTTGGGAATGTAGGAGAGGTAATTTTCAAACCAAATTTACCACATTCTTTCAGGTTGAATGATGAGATGTACTATTTATCTCTAAGGAAAATAACAGCCCTATGGTTTTATGATTCCCATAAAGATCTCTTTCAAAGAATCAACAAATTATCCACAATATCCCACTGGACATTTTTACGTGGAGACCATGCTTTGTTTAACCATCCCTTGTGGGGGTCAAGTCCAATAATCAAGTCTAATGAGTGAATTCCAAATGAAATGACAGAAACTTAACAAAGAAAACAGATGTCATAAATGAAATTTTCTCATTGCACAGGTACTAATTATATACAACACATTACACATTAAACAAACCTTGAGGATTACATCTCCTATGAGATTTGGATGGTTCCCCCCAAAATTTCTTACAATCCAATAAACTCAAAAAAATTAAATAACTAGATCAAAAATAAATAATAGAAATTTATTTTCATTTTAAACCCAAGTATTAGAAGGAAATTTCACTTCCAGAATTTGGAAAACTTATACCACACTTGCCAAACTAGTTGGTCTTCTTGAAACGAGCTATCGTCCAAAACTTTGAAGCAGCACTTCTTTTCTAAAACGTTTTTCTAGGTATACACTGCCTATTTTGATAAGTACTTGTGAAATAAGATTAGTTCTGGGTATGTATTGTCTAGTCAACAGAATACCACATTAATCATAAAAATACTTACAGTCCCAAACATAATTTTGGATCATGAATTTGGTGGCAATTGTGATATTAATCTTGAGTATAATAATGCCTGTTGAAATTGGTTTAAAATTGAATCAACATTGTTTTTAAGTTATTATTTGTAACAACCCAACTATTATCCCACACAAAAAAGAAAAAGAAAAAAGGGTCAGATTTTTAGACCCACACGTGACACCCCCACTACCCACTCATTCTCAACCACACAACCTCACACTCAAAGTCAAACAGAAACACACAAATCCCTCTACCTCTCTTTCCCGAATCTCTCCTCCCTCTTGGTCTCTCGGTTAGATTCTAAAATTTCGGTCATCAAACTCTTCTCCATGGTTTGACTTCTCCCAACATGAATGTAAGGTAAAATCTCCATGACCCACCTTCTAATATCTTTGGGTTTTTATCCTATATTGTCAAGATTGCTCCTTGTTGTGTGGGTTTTGTTTTAGGGGTTGTTTTGCTGTGTTTGTTGGGACGTTTAAGGCCTGATTGGAGGTTTTTAATTTAATGGGAGTGATATGGATTTGTTGTTTGGCAACCTGAGTTGGGTTTATTGAGAAATCATTTGGGTTTTTGATTTATATGGGAGATTGGGGTTAATTTTTGAAAGAGGGTTTCCTTAGATTTTGAAATGTCTTTGGCATACGTGGTTGTGATTGTGGTGTTAACTATATATTTGTGCAAGTAATGTGAGCACGTGTCTATTGCTTACCGAGTGTTTGACGAATTGCTTATATGAGTTATAGGATTAAATTTCTTGACTTGTGTTGTGATGATTGTTATATTAGATTATGGGTTGTAATCCTAGTTGTTTATGTGTGTAAACACATGTAGCTTTAAGGTTAATCAAGTCTCAAAACTTTTGGAACGGTACTAAAATTATAGTAATTTTCTTTTGGGAATGTAAATCTGTCCCTGACAGATTTGAGTAAGCTACATTACGTGATTTTTAATAAATTATAGAAAAATCATTTTGAGTTGAATTTTTGGTGGTACATACTAGACATATAAAGGCTTCTCCTTATTTAATTTCAAGCTTTTTGGATAAGACTAAATGGACCAAACGAATTTTATAAAAAGGGCTGACCTGTTGGAAGTTATCTGAAAGTGTGATTAGGATGCTGAGACTTTAGGGAATTTACTCCAAGCTTTGTTTTGTGGTTTAGCTTGTAAGTTCATATGTGCTTTCTTTGACAAGTGTTTTACTTTGGCTAATTTTATCATGGTTTGATAGTGACATACATTGTATAAAGTTGGTAAATGCACATTGTTTGCGGAAGGGAAATTAAAGGCTTTGGTTTTATAGTCCTATGAGTTTCTTGTATACTTTTTTGGTTCCCATTTGGGTAGGGGTACTTGTGTTGGGATGGTCAAGCTAGGCTTTAGGGCCTTAGGTTTGATTTTTGAGGGAATCCTTTCCGATCTATGGTGACAAATTTAATAGCGTAATTTTGTAGTAGGCCTTGTTATTAATAGGCTTGATACTTGTGTTTCTAGGTTCCAAGGTACTTGGTGATGGACTTAGTAACTTGATTGGTTGAATGCGGTGCCCGGTTGAGGTAAATTTGGATTGGACTACTGAGGTAAGTAGTTTTTTAATGAGATTTTTTGAAAATAACCATGTTGCATAAACTTTGTTTTTGGGTCAAACACATTTTGGAAAGTTATTTGTGGAACTATGTTTTCTTAAAAAGTATTGTGTCTTGACCCTATTATATATGATTATATATGAAAATCGCATCATGTTTAATATTACATATAGCGAAATGCATGATTTGTTAGTATGGAAGAGATAAGCATCTTTGATATAACTCTTGGGAATGGATTTTATGGATTGATTGCATTATTTGCAAATTCTAAAAATGTTTTATCTTGACTTGTGATATATGGGAAATTGATAGAAAATGTTATTGACAATAAATGATTTTGGAAAATTTGAGAACATTGNCTGTAGAAAATAAAATGGACTAATCTGTATCATATGGGATCCTCAATCACATTCTTTCTTCCTTCTGTGATTCATGTCTAATGTGTGTCGGTGTATGTTTGAAATATATTTTCTCATTGTTGTAGTTCGAGTTGCCAGAGGATGCAAGGTCACGTGTAAAGAAAGTTTCTGTTATACGGAATCTTTGCCAGAAGGTAATTATAGGTTCATCTTCTCAAATTGATTCCCGTTTGAATTTCATTACGCCACAATATATTGCAGTGAAAATTAGGGGTGTTGTCCTTTTGTAATATGATTGCCCATTCTTTATAAAAAAAAAAATGATTGTCCATTCTTTAGCTACTATTGCCTAATGTTTAAAAAAAAAAAAAATTATGTTGAGCACATGCTCTGAAGGATGGATAATAGTTTTAAGATTAGTTCAATTGCATATTTATGGTATATGATGTCTTACATTTATGCATTTTCCTTCTTATGCTTGGTGCTTTCTCATGCTATTGTCTGCTTTGTCTAGATATTTCCTATTATACATGTCAAGAGTTCGGGTCTTTTATAGTTGGACATGTCTAACTTATTATGCCTTAAATCATGTTCCACGAGTATTGATTTGTTAATATCTGAACATCAGGAACTACTATATATCATAGGGGTAAATTACTGTGCTTAAAGTCCCAGAATATGCTATTTCAGTCACAATATGTATAGTCGCAACAACAGAAATGGATGTAAATATTTTGCCATTTTGGTTCCCATGTTACCTGTGTGAACAATGATGTTATTTGTTACTTCATTGCAACAGTTTGTCTACCATGATTACTCAGCTTCAAAATTCATTTTATACCCAAGTATTAGATGGAAATTTCACTTCCAGAATTTGGAAAACTTATACCACATTTGCCAAACTAGCTGGTCTTCTTGAAACTAGCTATCGTCCAACACTTTGAAATAGCACTCTTCTAATATGTTTTTCTTGGTATACACTGCCTATTTTGATATGTACTTGTGGAATAAGATTAGTTCTTGAAACCTGAGTACAGCCACCTAAATTCTTAATATGCTGGGTCCTGGGATTGCTTAATTTGATTTAGTTTGTATATGTGAGTTTCCTGTTTTGCAGCCCTGCTCCATTCTAGTTAGTTCAAGTGCTAAAATTTATCTGCCTTAATGAAACTAATCGTGTATCTCATGTTAATATTTCTATAGCTTAAGCTTCTGAAATAGCATACAACTTGCTTGAATATTGTTTTCTTTACAGGTAGGCATAACTATTGCAGCTCGCAAATATGATTTTAATTCTGCAGCACCTTTCCAAACGTCCGACATCATGGATCTCCAACCTGTAGTGAAACATTCAGTTCCCTTGTGTTCAGAAGCCAAGGATCTTGTGGAAACGGGTAAAATCCAATTGGCTGAGGTATGATTTGCGCTTTGCTCTATTGTTGAGATCCTTACATGAATATGTATTGTCTAGTCAACAGAATGCCACATTAATCATAAAAAAACTTACAATCCCAAACATAATTTAGGATCACGAATTTGGTGGCAATTGTGATATTCATCTTGAGTATAATAATGCTTGGTCAAATTGGTTTAAAATTGAATCAACATTGGTTTTAAGCTATTATTTACTATTGAAAAAGCATATAATGTATTTTGGAGTTATTTGAGTCTTTAAAAGAGTTTTTCCAGGGCATTTGTTAAGATAAAACGTACACTAGAACCAGTCGAGATAGATTTCATGAAAACTTACACACTACTACCTATTGCAGAAAATTAAAAGTTTTGCTGAGTGATTGTTGCCATGACTTTTTATTTTGTATTTTTGTATGGAAAGATATGTTATTTAGTCGTGTGACTCTTTGTTCCAGGGAATGCTTAGTGAAGCCTACACATTATTTTCTGAGGCATTTTCAATACTTCAGCAGGTATGTTATTCCATTATTTTGTCCTCTTTGAATTCCTTTGGTATGGTTTATAATTTTTTTTAAAATTGTGTTGCAGGTTACTGGACCAATGCATCGGGAAGTTGCAAATTGCTGTCGGTAGACATCTCAACTAAAATGATTCTGCATATTTGTTGCTAATATTGTTTGGTTGATCTTAGTGATATAAAAATTTATGCATCTTGTACTTTGATTTTGATCATAGCTGTCAGGCACTAATGTTCCCCTGCAAGACATTACTGATTATAAAATTATGCATCTTTAAATTAGCTATTATTTGGTTATAAGATTGATTTTCAATTCATTGATCTGCACTTACAAGAGTAAAACAGATCAATATGAAAATTTGTTTATGATTTGCTTGAGCCTGACTGGTGTTCCCTTTCTTAACTTTTCAGGTATCTTGCCATGGTTTTGTATCATGCAGGAGATATGGCTGGTGCGATAATGCAACAGCACAAGGAGCTGATAATAAATGAACGGTGCCTGGGTTTGGACCACCCTGACACTGCTCACAGGCATGCTCTTCTATTCTTTTCTTTTGTTTAATGCATTGAGGTGTTCGGATAGTATCTGTCAATTTGTAATGTTTGATGATATAAACTCATTGAACGTAGTTATTTACTTATCCCCCCCCCCCCCCCCCCCCCCACAAAAACA
>NW_027070378.1:114722-135346 GCF_002906115.3 Quercus suber
ATGTTGCGCATAGATATTTCTAATAATTATTTACATGGTCCAATTCCCACAAACCTCGGTTTAATTTTTCCAAATTTAGAATCTTTAAAAATGTCAGGAAATGAATTTGAAGGCAATATTCCTTCTTCTTTTGGGAATTTGGTTTTCTTACGGGGTCTAGACTTGTCTGAGAATCATTTCTCAGGAACCATACCAATGCATTTCATAATGGGTTGCTACAATTTAGAATTTCTCATATTATCAAACAATAGCTTCAGTGGCCAAATATTTCCTGCCAATTCTAATTGGACTAATCTAAGATATTTACATTTGGACAACAATCACTTCTCAGGCACGCTTCCAACATGGATAGGGAACGTGACATCTTTAGAAGATATTGTTATGGCCAAAAATCATTTTGAAGGTCCTATTCCAATTGAGTTATGCAAACTCGTTTATCTTGAATTTCTTGACCTTTCTGACAACAATCTTTTTGGCTCTGTTCCATCTTGCTTCAATTCCTCAAGTATCATGTTTTTTCAATTAAATAAAAATTGCTTGAGCGGTCCAATTCCAAGTTCTTTCCAAAACAACTCCAATCTACTTACACTGAATCTTCGAGATAACCATCTAACTGGAAACATTCCCAATTGGATTGGCAGCCTCTCATCATTGAGAATTCTCCTCTTGAAAGCGAATCATTTAGGAGGTCAAATTCCAATTCAAGTATGCCTTTTGCAGAATTTAAACATTTTGGATCTTTCCTACAATAAATTTTCAGGTCTAATTCCTCATTGCTTGAGTAACATTACTTTTGATGCATCTGCCCACAAAACTTCTTTAAGAGGTTTTTCTTCAGGGGTAACTTTTTTAAGGAGTTTGTCATTATATTTGAACACAAAGTCAAATATTATCAAATATCTCCCTTATGATCTATCTACGTTTGACGGATTTGTGGATCCTGAAGAAGAAGTAGAGTTCACTACAAAAACTAGAACTTACTCCTACAAGGGTGACATCCTCGAGTACATGTTTGGAATTGACCTCTCATGCAACAACCTAGTAGGTAAAATCCCATTGGAACTCGGTAGGATGAGCAGCAACATTCGTGCATTGAACTTGTCACACAACAATCTATCCGGACCAATCCCAGTTGCATTCTCAAATCTAAACCAAATAGAAAGTCTGGATCTTTCCTACAATAATTTGAATGGCAAAATTCCACCTCAGTTGACTGAAATGACCTCTCTAGCGGTCTTTATTGTGGCACACAACAACTTATCAGGAACAACACCCGATAGAAAAAATCAATTCGTTACTTTTGGTGAAAGCAGTTATGAGGGGAACCCTCACTTGTGTGGACCTCCACTACATAATAGTTGCACCAAAATGAGACCACTATCTATAATGCCAATGGATATTGATGAGGAAGAAGGTGATAGTTTCATGGACATGGGGATCTTCTACATAAGCTTTGTGGTGGCTTACATAACAGTCCTGTTGGAAATGGCTGCAGTTCTCTACTTAAAACCGTACTGGCGTAGGGCTTGGTTTAATCTCATTGAAGATTGTATTGATACATATCGCTGTTTTTTTGTGGTTCTTTACCGTAAGTTGTTGAATTTCAGCCTTGCATAGGCTTGTATTGCTACTGTTTTGTTGTGGTTTATATCGTAAGTTGTTTAATTTCAGACTTGCATAGCCTTGCATTTTAATGATTACAAGCATTTGTGTCTCTTCTTGTTGGATTTTGAATCTAAAGATTGAACTTTAATACTACGTTGTGCAAAATCTGTATTTGCTGTGTAATTTTAAAGGACTAAGATTGTATTTTTGCATTGTTGCTTTATTTGAATATATGAGTTATGCAAAGACACAGAAATACAGCTACCCACAAGGGGCTAGGAGTCTATCCATGAAGTGCCATGTAACGGCAAGAAAATCTTAAATCTTGCAAATTATTTCAAAATTGCAAACTCTTTTTCTACTCACCATGAACTCTGCCAAATCACATAAAACATGCTTATGAATTCACAATGTTCAAAACCAAAATATGGGGACATCCAATCCTATGTACAAGCACTTATCTGATCTGACAGCTCCAAAGAAAACCAATAAATAGTGTTTTTTCTAAATGCTTCAGTAAATATTGAACCATCTATATATTCAAAAGATTTATTCCAAGTGACATCTAAATGTCCATGTACGTGACATTATTCATAACATAATACAAAAATGACAGATAAACTGATTTGACGTTTTTGATAGTGAAAAATATTAAAGAATAATAAATAATATGTACAATAACAACTTAGATACTCTAGATTCAAGTGATCAAATATTGTTGCCTCAAATAAAACTACCATTGTGATTTGTAAGAAAAAAATTACACACCCCAAAAAAAAAGGACAAAAACGACCCAGTCACTCCTACAAAACTTATAGAGTGGGTGGGTCTTTCAACAATTGATGCTTTTTCTTTAGTTGCCTGTATCCTTTTTTGCTAAGAATTAGCAAACAAATGACACCAATTGGTCTACATTTTACCCTGATGCTCCAGCAGTAGCATGCTTATCATTTTCCCCTTGCTCTTCTTTGGCAAACTCTTCAATCAATTTATGTTGCCTTGGGGTCAAATTCCTGTACAAATCAAGCATTTTAATCTACTATAAAAATGAGAGGCTGCAAACACATTCCCATATGATGCTATAGTTTGTATATCTAGTATTACTCTTAATGCTAAAGTCACTATGAAATATTTTCCAAAAGAGTACCACATACAAATTAGGAATTAAAGCACGATTAAAGCCAAAGTCTTTGACGTCTTCTTTAATTTAGTCTAGGCTTTCCTAGAAAATGCAAAATTTATACAGAAATGGTACGAGATAGTCATTATTAAACATTTTTCAAGAAAGTAATGGATACGAAACTTGGAAAGCACCATTGACGCTAAATTTTTTGGCTACGCTGTTGAGTCAAGTCTTCTTCAGTATTTTCTCAACAAAAAACACAAGTCTTCTTGAGTAGGACCTCATTGAAAAATTATATCCGAAAGATATAGGAGTAAGTCAATTAAAGTATTTATTTATCAGAAGAAAGTGAATTATCTTTTTGGGGAAAGTACTTAAAAAATCTTAAGAGTTTTATTTCCTGCGACACAGTAAGGGCCCGTTTGGATTCTACTGAAAATGGCGTTTGCGTTTTTTTTTTTTTTTTAGGCGTGTGAGGGAGTAACGCGGTTACTGTGTGGCTACTGTTCAATGAACAGTAGCCGCACTTGTTGAGTTTTTGTCCATACTATTCACACATTTAAAAATTATTTTGATACAGTGTTTTCAGTTTTCAGTTTTTAGTTATATCCAAACGGACGCTAAATCTCAAACTTTTAAATGAGACACGTTATACTTTATACTTTTACCAAAAAAACAAAACCCCAATCTAGCGAGGTTTTAAACTTTAAAGTGTTTTTATTTATTTAAGTTTGTTGTTTAACTTTTTCTTCTCCTCTCGTTAGGAGCTCTCCTTCTCATCTTGGGTGAGACTTTCTTCCTACTCTTTGTGGGACAAAGGTACACACTTTCGCTACAGATCCTTTCCATTAGAGTTGCACCAGTATTGTGTTTGCTTAACATGGATTCGGATTTCATAGAACGATTACGATGAGTGAGTTTGACATCGGAGGAGGGTGAGGTCATACAGGTTCGTTCTGAGCATCGTAAACAAATATTAGAAGAATGCTCCTTGAGTCTATTAGGTAGGTTCCTCACGACCAAACCAATAAACCTTAGGGCAACATAAAATCTCTTGAGGTCAGTATGGAAGATGGGCAGCGACTTGAAGATTACGGATGTTGGGGATGGACTTATATAGTTTAAATTTTCCATCGAGAGCCAATTAGTGTGGGTGCTTAACAACGGTCCATGGAGTTTTGATAACCATCTGTTATTACTTCACTGATGGGAGAAAGGATGACGGCTTTCTCAGTTAACTTTCAATATGTGCCGATTTGGGTCCAAGTGTGGGGATTGCTACTCGACCTTATTAATGAAGAAGTAGGCAGAGATATAGTGAGGGCAATTGGCCGAGTATTGAGGTGGATTGCAAGGCAATTGCGTCGGACCAAGCGAGGTTCCTTCGTATCCGAGTAGAGATGCCAATAGATAAACCAATACGGCGTGGTGCCCCTGTGCTCAGTCCAGAAGGTGATCAAGTTTGGGTGGCATTCTAATACGAGAGGCTTCTGGGTTTATGCTTCCACTGTGGCTTGTTAGGCCATGAATCTAAGTCGTGCACTGTCTGGCTTAGGGAGGGAGAGGAAACTCCATATGGGGAGTGGCTGCGTGTTGGTTTTCAAAGGCCAAAATTTCAACAAACATGGGCACCACCAACCCTACCATGCCGGGACCAAGGAGATACAAGTGATGGAGTGCCACTGCTGTTCGGCCACAATCCTGAAACAGTAAATCCTCCACATGTAATTCATGTGATTAATGGTATTGATGAGGATGTAACAGACACATAGCCAGCCTTAATAACGAGTAAAGAGACATTCGTTTATGTTCCAGCTGACTCTGAAAATGATCTTGTTATGATGCACATCGAATTTAATGGGATAGAGCATAATCCCGAAAATCATGGAGCACGACTTGTAAGTGTTCCTATCTTCTACATGGATAATGTGCAGAGCAAAGAATCTGAAACCCTAGCAAACACAAGCACGAGGGGGTCACGTGACATAAAAAAGAAACCTAATGCGAAAAACCTTCCACAGTTCAAAAAAAATTCCACAATCAGAACATGACTCCTCTAGTAAACCCATGGTCTCTAAAGGCTTGGTGAGGAAGAAGAGAGCTTGTGAGGCAGAGGATGAGGTTGTTGAAGAAAGGAAGCGTACAAAAACATGCACAATGGTGGCAGCTGCCATTTAGCCCTGCCGAGCACAATGATTGTCTTGAGTTGGAACTGTTGGGGGCCTAGGAACCCCTGTGTAGTCACTGTCCTCTCTCACTTGGTGAGGGAAAAAGCTCCCGACGTTTTGTTTCTCATGGAGACGAAGCGTACAGTAGATGAGATGAAATTGATACAAGCTGAGTTGCACTATGATGGTATGTTTACAGTTCCCTGTATTCATAGAGTTGGTGGACTAGCCATGTTATGGAAAGAAGAGCAAGTAGATTTACACGTCCAAAAGTACACCGAAAACCATATTGATGCTCATATTAGGACTAACCCATTTGCACCATGGAGAATCACAGGTTTTTACGGCAGACCGGAGGAGTATTAAGAGAAAGAATCTTGGAGTTTGTTGAGACACCTTTATACGAGAAACTCACTGCCATGGTTATGTTTGGGCGATTTCAATGAAATCCTCTCATCTGTGGAGAAGCAAAGGCGGATCCCGAGACCGCTTCGTTTGATGGAGGAATTCCGGAGTGTATTGTTGCATTGTGGACTAGTTGATCTTGACTTCAATGGAAATAGGTTTTCTTGGAGGAATGGTAGAGGGGGTGACGTGTATGTACAAGAAAGATTGGATCGTGCTTGCCCAACAACTGAATGGAGGGATATCTTTCCAAACAGTAAGCTTTACCATCTTCAGGTAGCATATTCAGACCATGACCCAATAATGCTCAACACCCAATCGTATTCACAGGGTGCTCGTCGAAAAAAAATACCGAAGCATTTTGAGGAGAAGTGGGCCTCTCACTCGAAGTGTGAAAATCTAATTTTTGAAGCCTGGAATGGAGTGGTGATCAGAGGCAGCCCTATGTTTCAACTTTTTGAGTGGATAAAAAAATGCCGAATGGCTTTAGTGGCATGGGGAAGAAATTTGGAAACACCAAAACAAAAATTGAAGAGAAGCACAAACAATTAGAAGCACTAACTTCTATGAATACAACAGATAATATTGAATTAATAAGGTGAGGGATGAGATTCAGTCACTACTTTTCCAAGATGAACTATTCTGGAGGTAAAGGTCGAGATTGATATGGTTATCAGCAGGCGATAAGAATACAAAAATATTTCCACCAAAGAGCTAGTTAAAGCCAGCGGAAAAACCAGATTCATGGTTTCTTAGATGATAATGGTCAATGATGCACCTTTGAAACATATACGGCTAGGGTGGATGAAGCATATTTTCAGAATTTATTCACATCAACAAATCCAACAAATCTGGAATCAGTGGATAGAGTAGTAACTCTAGACATGAACCACATACTACTCCAACCATACACTCCTGAAGAGGTCACCTAGGCTCTTTTCCAAATGCACCCCTCCAAATCACAAGGACCGGATGGTATGTCCCCTTTCTTTTTCCAAAAATATTGGCACATAGTTGGAAGAGATGTTACTACTGCTGTATTATCTGTTTTACAGTCTAGTAATTTTTTGCAAAAAATGAATTACACCCATATTGTACTTATCCCAAAAAAAAAAAAAAAAAAAAACCTAGATCTATCTCAGATTACCGGCCTATTAGCCTAGGCAATGTAGTGTCCCGTATTGTATCTAAAGTGTTGGCCAATAGGCTGAAATTAATCCTGACAAATGTAATATTTGACTCCCAAAGTGCTTTTGTTCCTAACCGGTTGATTATTGACAATACCACAATAGCTTTTGAAGTTTTACACAGGATGAGGAACAAGAGGACAAAAAAGAAAGGGTAGATGGCAATAAAACTGGACATCAGCAAAGCCTATGATCGGGTGGAATGGGCTTTCCTCTAGCTAATTATGCTCAAATTGGGAATTGATGGGAGATGGGTGTGGTTAGCAATGGAAACAGTCCACATTGCATCATACTCAGTCCTTACTACATGGCATTTTATCTTGCACAAATGGTGTTTGTATATCTCATCTGTTATTTGCAAATGACAACTTTATTTGTTGCCAAGCTACAATGGAAGAGGGCCAACGCCTCCTTGAAATTCTTGGACGTTATGAAGCGGCATCGGGGCAGGCAATCAATAGACAAAAGACCTCTATCTTCTTTAGCCGGAACACAAGCCAAGCTGTTAAAATAGACATCCAAGGCCTCTTTGGAGCACAGATTATGGAGGATTGTGAGTCCTATCTTGGCTTACCTATGGTGGGAGGTAAATCAAAGGTTAACACCTTTAAAGATTTACAGGAAAGGATAACAAAAAGAGTCATGGGTTGGAAAGAAAAATTTATTTTAGAGGCAGGAAGGGAGACACTCATCAAAACAGTTGCTCAAGCTATTCTGACTTACTCCATGGGTATTTTCAAACTCCCAAAAGTTTTATGTGATACAATTAATTCTACTTTGGCAAAGTATTGGTGGGAACAGACAAAGGATGAAAAGAAAATCCACTGGATAAATTGGAAAAAATTGTGCAATCCAAAGGAGAGGGGTGGTATGGGTTTTAGGGATATTCACGCCTTTAATTTAGCTTTGCTGGCAAAACAAGCGTGGAGGCTGATTTATCAAAACCACTCTTTATTTTTTTGGGTCTACAAAGCTCGATACTTTCCAAATTGTTCGTTTATGGAAGCTGAGTTGGGGAATAATCCATCCTATGTGTGGCGAAGTTTACTGGCTGCAAGGGATATTACTTAAGGAAGGCGCACAGTGGAAGGTGGGGGATGGCCAATCTATTAGTGTGTTTGCTCACAGGTGGCTATCCCATAAGCCAATTTTCCTTGGTAAGCAACAGCATAACCTGCTGGTAAAGGATCTGATTGATGCCCATACTTGCCAATGGGATAGGGAAAAAAATACATGACAACTTCGCACATCGGACACGTATGGAAATTTTGTCTATCCCATTGCAAAGTAACCTGACTCAGGATGTGCTGGTTTGGAAGGAAAAAAAATCCCACTCTTTCTCGGTAAAGTCAGCTTATCAAGTTGCTGTCAGATTGCAGGAACAAAATCGGGTTGAACACTCCACAGCTGGTAGGGACCCAACTCATTGGAGGAAAATTTGGAAGTTGAATGTGCCCCCAAAGGTTCGTAATTTCATCTGGCAAGCCTGCTCTAATATATTGCCTACTAGAGAGAGCCTACATTGGAGGAGGGTGAATGTGGATGCTCGGTGTGACCTGTGCTATCAACAACCTAAATCTACCGGTCACTTGCTGTGGGAGTGCCCTTTTGCAAGAAACGTATGGGCCTTATGTCCGGGGAAAATCCAGAAATGCCCAAATAAAGCCAATGACTTCTTCCTGCTGTTCAAAACGTTGGTACGGAGACTCTCTATGGAGGAACTAGAAATATGGGCAGTGGTGTCTTGGGGAATTTGGAATGCACGAAATAGAGTATATTTTGAGAGAGTTCAACCCCACCCCAAAGCCATCTTGGTAGGGGCTATTGGGTTCTTGCAAGAATACCAAAGCCTCAACAACGCACAAAGGAACAGTGGAGAGAGCTAATCAGATGTTTCACGTCGAAGATCAATTCCTAGGCTTGTAGTGATATTTGTAATTAGGGGTTAAAACTTCCCCTGTTTTGGATGTGCTTGAATAGGGCTTATATACTTCTTTGTGTGCTGTTTTCTTCAATCAATAATATTTCTATCTCTTACCTCCAAAAAAAAAAAAAAAAAAAGTTTGTTGTTTAAACTTTGAAAAGCGTGTTTCATTTAAAATTGTGAGCTTAGTTAATATGTCCCATTTAAAAGTGTGGTGTTAATTTTTCTTTTTCTTTTTTATTAACGTACTTTCCCCAATCTCTTCTCCCACTTTTTTAGTTTATATTAACAAAATAGAAAAATATTATCATGGTAGTGGGTGGAAAACTCACCATGGATGCCAACTCCTAGTCTAGGTCTTCTCAAGGATTTTCAAAGAAAGCACACGAAGAGTTTGTATTTTTTATATATATTTTTTAACGTATGTTTTCATATGTTAAATTTGAACATTTTTGAAGATGGACAAAACTTAAGTACAGTACTTAGATGTTGTTTCTTAGTTTTTCTTCTTAAAATTTAGTCATGTGGCTATACTTAACTAAAAATACATTTTCATCTCATGAAAAAAAAAAAAAAAAATCACATGGCTAAATTTTAGGAGGAAAACTTAATGAACAACACTTAAGTATTATACCTAAATTTTATCCTTTTAGGATATAAACATTTTTGCATCAATTAGAAATATTATGTAAAATAGTAAAAGGAAAATTTGAAGCTTTAACCAACACGCTATGCACTATTGGAGCAATTGTTCCAAAAAAAAGAAAAAAAGAAAAAGAAAATGAAAGGACAATCAATTGTTTTACTGTGATGTGGACCGGTTTTATACCAGCATATATAAGTAGGATGCTGGTGGTCTATTTCAACACAAAAGCTATTTTGCTTAATTGGAAGCATACATGAGAGTTGGATAAAAACTTTATTAGTCTTTGGTAGGGTTGTAAAACTTGGTATAAAACTTGTTCATGTTTTTTTTTTTTTGGTTTGTAAATGAGTCAAGCTTGTTCATTCTTTTGAGACTTGTTTTGTAATCTAGTTGAACTCTAGAAAATTGTTTGGTTTCTTAAAAACTCATGAACACAGAACCTTACACTATGTTTGGTTGGAGGGATTATAGAGAGGATGAAAAACAATGTGTGGAAAATGGTGTGGAAAACAGTGTTTTTCACTGTTTGGGAAGCAAAGGAAACAAAGAGGATGGAAAACCCGGGAGAAAATTTTCCTCCCGGGCCCACCAATTTTTTTCCTCCCAAATTGGGAGGAAAACTGTGGAGAGAATAGTGCGCTCCTGGCCTTTTTACAGAAATGCCCTAAAACACAACGGCTAAAACCACAACAATTTTTCTCTCAAGCGTAATCAAGCATAATCAGATTATCACAATACAAACTCAAAAACACAATTTTAAAATTAAACAAATCATAACAATAAAAGAAAAAAAAAAAGACAAAAGAGAGAAGACAGAAGCCATCTGACCCATCTGGACTGCGTTGGGGACGAAGATGAGCGACGGCTCTGGTTGGGCCAATTGCTTTGGGACGAAGATGACCCATCTGGATTGCGTTGGGGACGACTGTTCTGGGATCAAGTAAAAAAAAAAAAAAACAGAGAGAGCGAGTTGGAGAAAAAAGAGAGAGAAAGGATGTGTTGTTCTTGAGACTTGAATGAGGGAGAAGAAGAAAAAGAAGGGGGTGGGGATAGAGATAGGACGTGTGTGTAGGAGATAGCGTAGAAAAAAAAAACCGAATGGATGAAATGAAAAAAAATGAAAAAAAAAAAAAAAAAAAAGAGCGAGTTGGAGAAAAAAAGAGAGAAAGGATGTATGTTCTTGAGACTTGAATGAGGGAGAAGAAGAAAAAGAAAGGGGGTGGGGATAGAGATAGGACGTGTGTGGAGGAGATAGCATAGAAAAAAAAAAGGAAAAGAAAAAAAAAACGAATGGATGAAATGAAAAGGGGAAAAGGAGAAATAATATTAAGAATAAAAGATCCTATTTGAGAAATGTTACTACAATATTTTCATAATAAATTTTAACTAATAGATTGTTATTAGTTAATATTGGTGAGTAAAAAAATAATTTTAGTGGTGGGTTCAAATTAGAACTAGTAACAACTTTTCACATAAATTTTGTTGTGAAAGTATTGCAAAAAATGTTGTGGACGTAAAATTTCTCATTGAAAAATATAAAAGTTGATAAATTTTATATTATTTAATGAGTACAAATAAATCTATGTCTTACTAATTATATAATAAGGGTATAATAGTCAATTTATATAAACTACATTTTCTATCCTCTCCTTTTTCTCTCTAACCAAACAAAAGAGTTTTCCACCCTCCCACTTTTCCACCCCTCCAACTAAACACACATGAGGGAAAACCAAATCTTTTCTATTCTCTCACTTTTCCATCCTCCCACTTTTCTACTCCCCCAACCAAACGGACCCTTAGAGAAAAAAACAATCCAAACATGAATCAGGCTTGGAATTTAATTGGTTTGGGCTTCCAAAAAAAAAAAAGCTTGGCCCAACCTATAAACATGATTCTACATTCCCAACAAATAGGAGTAAAACAAAAGCCCAGCTAACCTCACAGCTGTCAATAATCCAAGGAAATTTTTAGCTGGAAGCACATTTTGCCATATAGGTTAACTTGTCAAAAACCAAAGTTGGTAAAAGTCGTGGTGGTTGGTAGAAACTGGAAAGACATGAAGTCTTCGACTATAGTAGTATAGCTAGGTCTTCTCCAATAATGCAAGGATTATCCAAGAAAGCACAATATAAGGTGCAGGGAATAAAGCACCATTGACCCCAAGTCCTTTGCGTCTTTGTTAAGTTTAGCTTTTTAGGTCTTCCTAAAGAATGCAAAATTGGTATATTATTAGGGAAAGCACCATTGACGCTAAGTCCTTGGCGTCTTTGTTAAGTTGAGCTGTTTAGGTCTTCCTAAATAATGCAAAAATTCGTATATTACTAGTGGTGGGTGCAACTTTTTTGCCTGTTGAATGAAGACTAATCTTATAAAAAAAACAAACAAGAGGAAAAAGGAGAATGATTAGAGTCCTTGAAATGCTGACATATCATCTAATCAAGGACTTACTCATTTGATTTTTTCCTTGAAATAATGAGAGATGAGAAATTGTTTGAAACTGTCCTTGGAACAGCTTAATGAAACACGCTTTGCATTACATAAATCTCTAGCCTCTTCTTGATTTTGGATAAATTCTCAAATAATGCAATGCTCTTAATACCAAGGGCATAGGTTAGTCATCACTAAACATTATCTAAGAAGAAAGAACTGGATACACCGACATAGTCTTTGGCTTCTTGTTGAGGGTCTTCTAATTGCAAAATTGTTGGTGAGAAGAAACAAATAATAGAAGTCAATGGTTATCACAACAAAGAACTAACGTGCAAACGGACTAAATAGGGGTTGGAGTATAACCAAAAATTAAAAAAAAAAAATTAAATAAACATCCATATGGTATTAATAAACTATTAACCAAAACAAACAAAAAAATCATTGTTTTTTAATATATTAAGAATTTAAGATGTTGTTGCTTAATACATATCACTATTGTTTCTTAATATACTATAATTAAGGGAGTTAATTTCATACCAAAAGCTATTTCAGTTTGACTAAAGGAACAATATATTTTTCGATATCAGCAAATATTTTTGTACTATTTCACAATTACCACTATATATATATATTTATATTTATATAAATTTTAGTCATATCTCAACCACCCACCAACAAATTTTAAGAACTCTCTCTCTAAACTCCCTTATTTAAATGTTAAAACTTAATCCTTCATAAATCCACACCTATCTAGTCTACGTATTATGGTTAGCTCTACTTTTAATTAAGTTTTATCTCTTTTTATTATTATTATTAGGAAATATATATATATATATATATATTTATATTTATATAAATTTTAGTCATATCTCAACCACCCACCAACAAATTTTAAGAACTCTCTCTCTCTAAACTCCCTTATTTAAATGTTAAAACTTAATCCTTCATAAATCCACACCTATCTAGTCTACGTATTATGGTTAGCTCTACTTTTAATTAAGTTTTATCTCTTTTTATTATTATTATTAGGACAAAACTTTGGTACAATATCTTATGTGCTTTTTTTAGGTTCTTTTCTTAAAATTCAGTTTTGTGGCTATCTAACTAAAATATACACTTCTATTCCATGAGAAAAAGTCTATATGGTAGAATCTTAAGAGCGGAACTTAAAGAATATCACTTAAGTACTGTGCCTAAATCTTACCCTTATTATTATTACTACTATTTCTTATCTTTTTTTGCTTTGAGTAGCGTGGTATCACATTAAATGGCATAATTTGTGTCACAACTTGTTCATGTGACGAGTTTTGAGTTGTAGAAGTGTGTCTTTACAAAGAATCACCATCATATCTCTATTACTCACAACTCGCCCCGTGGATGAGTTATAACACAAATTGTATCATCTTTTACTCTTTTTGCTTTCATTTTTTTTCTTATACACGTTTTGTTTTCTCTTAAGTCTTGTCACTTTTTTTTTTTTTTTGAGGAACTTTAGTCCTGTCACTTTGCTTCAATTTATTGCCCTTGACTGACAATACTCAGTACTCACTGCTCAGTTTCACACGAGGATGACTATCTCTGAACTACAAATTCATTTGAATCCAATGGTGTACTCAGTTTCACTTGTAAAGACACCCAAAACAAAAATAAATAAATAAATAAATAAAAGATACAGAATGCTAAATGCATTACATACAGAGATAGAGAAAAACAAAGAAGACGCATAACAGAAAATCAAAAAGAAGGAATCTTTATGTTTTTTTATTTATTTATTATTTTATTATTATTATTATATGAAAAGAAATCTTTATGTTTCTAACTTTCTTTGTTTTGGTCCGTATTTCTTTGCCGGCCGAAATCTGGTCTTTCACCCTAAATAGCCGATATCTCTTTTTAATTTTTTTTAAAATCAAATTTATTATATTTTGGGCCAAGGATTTACATATGTTAGGGATTATTATTATTACTATTATTATTTTTTTTTTTTTTGAGAAGGGTGTTTGGGAAAATAATTTTAAAGGGGATGAGCCCAAACAACGACCCAAATATAAATATATTTTTTTGAACTGAAAATATATCAATTATTTTCATTTCATAAGGTCAGGGGGCCCGGGCTCCTTTACGCCGTCCACGATCGCAATAATGATATGGAGTGTTTGACAACAGTATCTATTTAGGATTATATATTTCAATTCAAGATCATTTTGGAATCATAACTGAGAGGGTTGGACAAAAACTATTCGTCTTATTGTCATAGGAAATTAGAAAAACAAAAAGTAATGGAGGAAGGAAGAACTCGTGCACTAAAATCATTCCAACTCAAGTCTAGGAGTTGCAATTTAGTTAAGATGTTTGAATCTACAGGGCAAAATAAAATATCTCAAAAACATCGACTTGATAATTTCATTTGACATACCAAACAAAATAAGTATTTGATTTTAATCCATGAATATATATTTCTACAAACTATCATACCTACTGTTGTCACTAAGTCATTGATCTCAGTGCCACTCAAGTAGAGATCCTCCAAGTTGGTAAATGCTTTAAATTCTACATTAAAAAAAAAAGTACATGAAAAATCATGGAAGAATAAAGGGACTTCAGTAGCATAAATACATTCATTTAAAGTAGCTAAGGAAAAAAAAGGGTAAATTTTAGTTGCATAAATATCAATGATTGATAGGAGGGAAATAAGAAATGTTACATGCTCAATAAGCGTGCATGAAACAGTCTTCCAATAATCTTCCTTTGCAAATTAATGAGAGTTTTACCTTTGACGTGGATTGCTCCATTCAAATTGTTGTTGTTCAAATCTAGTTCCTTGAGCGATGCAATACCACTTAAGGATTGCAGAGTGTAGTTATTGAAGTAATTACCATCTAAGTAATGCACCTCCAACTCGCTCAACGCAGAGAATCTTTCAAAACCTGTGATTTAGATTTAAATTCTTCAATTTGCATGTCTGCAACTATAAAATGATTCTTAACATACAACTAATTTTTTCCTGACCATTTAAAAAATAAATAAAAGGATGTAATAGAAAAAATTAGAATATTAACAAATTAAACACTACCAACTTTTCTTAGTATATAAACTTGGTACCTTCATTTGGGACCCATCCACGAATCCCATTCCAACTCAAATCGAGGTACTGGAGCTCTTGAAAGGGAAGAAACAGAGAGGCATTAAAGTACCAACCTTCCCTAATTGTAGAACCAAGAGTAAATTGAATTACATGGCCAGTAGTGATGTTGCACTTTACTGTTTCCCACTCACAGCAATCACTCTCTTTGTTGCCTGAGTCCCAATGTGTAAAATAATATTCATTATTGTAGTTGATGGTGGAAGCTTTGTATTGCAAGAGGGCAATTCTCTCTTGCTCCCAGCAACCCAAGCACCCATTCATACCAAAATGAACCAAAACTAACACCACTGGCCACCACCAAAAACGTCCCAACTCCATTAAATTATTTTTTTTTCCTGATTTTCAATCACAATAAGACTGACAACGTTTTTTTTTCTAACTCAGTAGTTGACAAAGTTTTTGTCTAAATTGAGTTGAAATAGGCCACTAGCACTGCACATATATACTATTATCAAAATCAAATAGTCCACATCAGTATTACGATTGCCGTAATAAATATTGCAGAGTGCGTTCTTTGTGTTGATCACTGATCACCATTGACATACTCAAAAAAAAGACCAAAGAGCATCAAATTGACTTTGCTAGCTGTCAATGGTGGTTTTCCTATTTTGTATATAATACGTTCATACCATAAATATTATGCCATAATATTATATTATAATAAGATTTGCATTATTTGAGGAGACCTGGAGTCAATAAAATGCCAAAGACTTTGGCGTCAATTGTCCTTTCTTAACTCGTATCATTTGCTTCCTAGAAAATGTTTTACACTAAATACTAAACTATGTTTATAAATATACAATGAATTTTAAGTTGTAGATTGCTTGGGTAAGAAAGCAATTTCAGGGATGAGTTTAAATTAGATTTTTTTTTTTTTTTAATATAAGATAGAATTTCTACCTCTAACACAATCTAAGTGTATATGTGTGTTACACTCCCCCTGGAGACTTAAACCCTGGCCCTTGCCCCCTCCCCCCACACCCTACAAGTACTTATACTTGTGAAGTGATTACCGCACCAAGGATGCGCGGTTGTAGTTTAAATTAGAATCAACTGTATTAACTTACTATCTAGAATTTGTTATAATTTTTTGTGAAAGTGTTACAAACCATGCACTTCTCATATCACTTATATTATAAATTTTGCATTATTATTCTTCTTATTATTATTTTTTGAGGTACAATTTGTGCATTATTTGAGATAAGCTAGACTATGATGGTTGAAGACTTGGCGTCAATTACCCTTTCTTAACTCATATCCAGTACCTTCTTTGAAAGTGTTTCATAGTAAATACTAATCTATATCACTAATATTTTGCCCAAAAAAAATCTATATCACTAATATTATAAACTTTGCAATATTTGAGAGATAGCCTAAACCATGATAGTTGAAGACTTCGCACCATCAAATCTTTCCACCCACCACCATGAGAAGTTTTATTTATTTTTTAAAATGTTATCAAATAATTATAATTCAATTTCATTGAGAGAATAAAATATGAAGAAATTATTTTATAAGATAGTTTTAAGGACCGGCCCCTCTTATATTTGACGGTTCCACATATAAGACCCACATTTTGTAAGGGGAACGCACCATAACACATTCTCAATTTCTCATAGTGAAGAAACATAGAGGAAATAAAGTACCAACTTTCTCTACTCCAATAGGATATCGTACTATTAAAAGTAAATTAGATTACATGGCTAGTTGTGATGTTGCACTTGACTCTTCCCCACTGACAGCAATCACTCTCTTTGTTGCCTGAGTCCCAAGATGGAAAATAATATTTATCAGCGTTGTTGATGGTGGAAGCTTTCTATTGTAAGAGAGCAATTCTCTCTTGCTCCCAGCATCCAAATTTGGGAGGAAACTAAAGCCAAATTTGCTAGCCATTTTAAATGTTGAAAATCCGGGTTATCTTTACTTTTGAGGGGGATGCACAATGTGATTGACCCATGCATGAAGAAAATTATGTAATGAGAAATTGAGAATGTGTTATGGTGCGTTCCTTTAACAAAATGTGGGTCTTATAGGTGGGATTATCAAATATGAGAGGGCTGCCCCTTGAGACTGTCTTATAAGATAATTTCTTTATATTTTATTCTCTCCATGAAATTGAATTATAATTATTTAATAACATTTTGAAAAAAAAAAAAAAAAAATTCTCATGGTGGTGGGTGGAAAGATACGATGATGCGAAGTCTTCAACTACCATAGTCTAGGCTGTCTCTCAAATATTGAAAAGTTTATAATATTAGTGATATAGATTAGTATTTACTGTGAAACACTTTCCAAGAAGGTATTGGATACAAGTAAAACCGGTTATTTTTCTTTCTTTTTAAAGCTAAAGAAATGAAATCTGACTTTTGCTACCTCGTGCAAACAGACTCGTAATTATAAAATAAAGCCTGCAAACGACATTCAGGGGTTTATACTACGAAAAGGTAACAAAACGGCATGGTTATAGAAAAGGGAAGAATGCTCTTAAGAACAAGAATTTCAAACACAAGGAGGCTGCAACAACAATGACTATGAACAAGGAAACCTACGATGGATGCTAACATTGAAGTGAGAAAAAACCCAAATGAGTACGAGTTACACGTCTTGATCAATTAGAGGGAAAATTTCGTGGTTTAAATGTAAACAAATCAATTAACGTGCTAGACAAAGGCAAAGTAATATTAGATCTCACACCAAACGTAGTCGTTTTTGTCTCGTAATTAAATTCCTCCCTCATCAAGTTATGTGCAAACCTATTCAATGGTAGTGTTAGCCGATACATGTGTACAAAAAACTACAATTTGGACAGGTTTTTAAACATTCTTATATATATGAAAACGTACCAAGCTTTAGAGAACAGGACTTGAGCCAGCAAAGGCTACGAATAGAGAGAGCAAGACTGAGAGAAGAGGGATGCTCTGCGTTTACGCCAAAGAGAAAGGGATGAGGGGCAGCGTGAAGGGAGAAGAGAAAACCTGCGTGCTCAGTTTGTGTTTGTGTCTATCCGGTTTTGTTTATTTTAAAGCAGTATCGGGTTTTAACCTAAAAAAAAAAAGTATCGGGTTTTGTTTTGGTGAGAAAAAAGTGTTTTTATTTTTTATTTTTTATTTTTAAATATTGTGCTGATGTGGAAAAATGTGGGAGCTTCAAAAGTTTCGGTTATATATATATTGAATATATTGATGATAGACTGACTTTAATTGGGCATGCTCTTTCAATTCACGTAGCCAATTGGGTTTCTCCCTTAAATAAAATTACAGGCCATTCTAGTTTATTTCAGTAAATTCCAGTCCAAATTGGAGTTTGGACCTGTAGTAAGTTCTCAGGCTGTATCTTTTTTTTTTTTTTTTCCCCACTTATATGTAACCCACAAAATACAAATTCCAAAGCAATTGAAATTTTAATTACATGAAAATTTTGGCACCAAATATGGATCGATAGTGGTAAGTAAAAGAGTAATGTAAGTGGTGAACCTAGATGGGAACAAATAAAACTTTGCCAACTAAACTGTTATGAAAAATGTTGTGAATTTTTTTGTGCATTTTTATTTTTATTTTTATTTTTATTTTTAAGAAGTGCTACATCAAATCTTAGGTGTTAAGTTGTTATTGGTTCTAAATTATTATTTCAACCCACCACTAAAGTTATTTTTTTCTTATTTTTCGTTTGAAAAAAAAATATTATTTTATTTATTGGCTAATATTTGGTTTTAATTAATACTATTACAATAATAAAAAGAGAAATGATATGTACACAAAATTTTCACAACATTTTTACAACAAATCATAAGTGGCAGGTTGTTACTGGTTGTTATTGTTGGGGCAAAAAAGTAATCTTAATGTTAGGTTCAAATTTGAACTAATAACAATTAACCACCTATGATTTGTTGTGAAAATGTTGTAAAAATGTTGTGGACGTAGCACCTCTCTAATAAAAATAATCATATCACTTAAAATTTGGGGCCTTTTATATACTTGGGTCTCTAGATGACTGCCTTAATTACTTATATAGTTATAAATTGCTCTTTCTAACTTCAAGTATTGACTCCATACTGTGAACATTAGCAACAAAAGAAAAGCTCCAAATGCAGATAATGTTTACACTAGGCTTGGCAAAAATTATGATAAAGTGGATGATGAAATTGTTTTTTTTTTTTTTTTTTTTTTCCCAAGGCCCTACACTATAGTGTACTCTACGCATTTAATGGAAGTGAAGCTGGACCGCTTATCAGGTGGCAAATGCGCTAGCAAGAGGCCTAGCCAAAGTATTTTGTTTTGTCTCCATGTATATATACTTTTTAGTTAAATGATTTATTAAATAATTATGTGATTTATTTAAATAATTTTATGAATTATATTTTTTAATAAAATTTTTAGATACGGTCTTATAAAGGGTCACAAAATGAGTTGGAATTCCACCTAGATTTGGAGGAAAATTTTATGGGTTAAAAATGTACAAAACTTTGGCCTAATCCCTAAACATGCTTCCTTATATTTCTAAGCCTTTCCCCACAAAAAAATTTAAAATAAAAATAAGAAAGAAGTCCTGCTAATCCAAAAGACAAGTCCTAGCTGCCGACAACTAGAGGTCAATCTTTGCGTCTAGTATGGGTTAATTTGACAAAATAAGTTGATAAAACTCAAGATGGTGGGTGGAACCGTGGAAAGACACCATTGATGCCGAGTCTTCAATTGTTGTCGCGTAGGTCTTCTTAAGGGAAATGTTAAGTTGTTATAAATGACGAGTCATGTAGTCAATTGGGTTTCTACTAATGTTGTCAATACCTTTCCAGTGGAACAAGAAACCCCCCCTTCTCCTTCGAATAAAATTACGGGCCATTCTAGTCTATTTCAGTCCATTCTAGCCCTAGTTGGAGTTTGGGCCTGTAGTAAGTTATCAGGTTAGATCTTTTTTTTTTCCCCCTCCCACTTATAAGTAACCCAGAGAGTACAAATTCCAAAGCAATTAAAATTTTAATTACAAGAAAATTTTGGCACCAAATATGGATTGATAGTGATAAGTAAGAGAGTAATATTAGTAGTGGACCTAGATGAAAACAAGTAAAACTTTGCCAACTAAATTATTATGAAAAATGTTGTGAATTTTTTGTGTATTGCTTTTTTTTTTTTTTTTTTTGAGAAGTACTACATCAATCCTAGGTGTTGAGTTGTTACTGGTTCTAAATTTTAATTTGAACCCACCACTAAAATTATTTTTTTGCTATCAATAATAGCTTGTAACAACATACTACTTTAAGATTTGTTGTAAAAGTGTTGTAAAAAATGTTATGGATATAATATATATTTCACTATTTTTTTTTCTTGTTTTTCGTTTGATATAAAAATATTATTTTATTTATTAGCTAATATTTGGGTTTAATTAATACTATTACAATAAAAGAAATAATCTTATTGGTTAAAATATGGGGGCCCTTTATTTACTTTGGGCCCTAGGCGACCGCATGAATTGCTTATAGTATAGAGCTAGCATTGCTAAAGCTACTCTCCCTAACTCCAAATTCTGGCTCAATCTTTGCATCATCTCATCCGAAAACCACATTGTGGGCATTAGCAACAACAAAAAGCTCCAAATACAGATAATGTTTACACTAGGCTTGGCAAAAATTATGATAAAGTGGATGATGAAATTGTTGTGCAACTAAGACAAAAAAAATTTCCCAAGGCCCTACCATAGTATACAGTATGGGTCAAAGTGTACAAAACTTAAGCCTAATCCTTAAACACGCATCCTTATATCTCTTAGTCTTTCCCCACCAAATAAATAAATAAAAAAATAAAAATAACAAAGAAGTCTTAGTTGCGGACAACTAGAGGTCATTCTTCGCGTCTGGTTTGGGTTAATTTGACAAAATAAGTTTATAAAAGTCAAGATGGTGGGTGGAACCGTGGAAAGACACCATTGACGCCAAGTCTTCAATTGTGTAGGTAATCTTAAAGGAAATGTTAAGTTATTATAAAATTTATTTATTAC